>NC_051185.1:138106378-138134319 GCF_013339695.2 Rhipicephalus sanguineus
TGCAAGTATCCACAATCTCGAAATCATAATTTTTGTGAAGTAGGGAAGCATTGGACTATGCCACTAATCGTCTTTCGGCGGATAAACGAGGCACCCGCGATACATATGTAGGTATTCTGTGCACTTTCTTGATGCTGCATGTGGCTCATGACGATGAAGAATTATGGCTGAGAACTTTTTAGTGGATGCGAAGCTTTAAGCTACACACACGTTGCGCAGTTGGCATTGCGTGGCTCATGGTTTTTATTTTACTCTTCTGCCGCGCTATCTTTCATATGTTAACGCGATTCCGTTCCCGACATGACCTCTGTATAGGCTCTTTTTGAAATAGTGTTTCAAGCACAAGCGTGGTTCTGTGGCAGAATACCCTGCTTCTACGCACAATGACCCGGATTCAAGTCCCTTCCGATCTTCAACATTTCTAACTCATTTCATTTTTTTTTCTTATTTCGTGCGATAGGGGTTACGGACACAGCTGGTGGCGGCGGCGGCGGACATCTACGGCACTGCTGTGACCTCACAACCACTTACGCTGTAAAATGATTAACGGTCCAGCGCACAATGTAGTGCACGGGCGGACTGCGGCAAGCCGACCAAACAATTGAGTCTGAGCTTGAGAAGCAACGCGGCTTATGTTTAAAAGGAAGGGTTAATGATTTAATAATATTTGCTGATGTCTCAAAGATTTTTCAGATGCTGCGATTGCAGCGAACAGAACTGTTCAGTTCGCGTACTGTTCGCAAACACCGCTAATGGCTACGATTTTTTGTTCTGCGACTGGCGCGGCAAGCAAGGTTGCTTGCTGCCGTTCTTTTTCGTAGGTACTGCATAATCGTTCAAATGTAACGCAAAATCTTTTCGTTATGATATTGTTAGGTTTTGGGAAGTGCACGCGTATTTTGTAATTTAACAGCGCTTTCCAATCTACATGAAATTTGAAGTGCGCAACAGCGGCCATAAACTAAACAAGCACGTCGGCGCAGTTATGACGGCTCCGAGTGATATCCCTAGAGTTTCCTACGATTACCTAGATGGAACTCTGGCGCTGCGATCGTTCAGCCACCATGGGTATGATGGGTAGTACACGGATTTGCCTAATATTCGTGCTTACGGCTTCGAACGCACTTGTGGCTTTGTTTATTGCTGTGTTTTGGCGTTCGTTTTGGATAAAACAATGGACCGTTGCGCACTTCGTGACCAGATTTGAATCGATGAGTCTAAAAAGGTGAAAGTGGTAAAGTGGAACTGCAGACATTTGCTGAATATCATATTCTTTGAATATCTTTCTTCATCTCCACGATTCGTGAGCTCCCTACTACGATCCTGATAGGCGGGATAGGGCCAGGCTGATCTCTTCTCCGTTGTCCTTGCTTTTCACTCAGCAAGTACTGAAAGCGACACAAAGTGGCATGACATCAACAACTAACCCGCCTGAAAACTAACAGACGAAGGATGATAAGGCGCGCCCGATAATGATAGGTCCACCGATGGAAACGTGAGTACGCCTCTCTGAGGCATTCAATCCTCTTCCTTGAACTTCTATTGCCCATTCTGTGGCTCAGCATGTAGGGTGTCGTACAAAGGGGACTATTTCCAGCACTGCGTAGTCAACTACTCCGCGAAACCGTCCAAACATCAAATTTGAGCCCCCCCCCCCCCATGTCCTCTTCTCAGGTCATTGCCTGCCCATTTTTTACAAGTATTTTCAAAGTGTTTGTGTGTTATATCATTGCGCAAACGCGGCACAGCGTTTCCAGGATTTGTCGCTAGCGTGTCGTTAGAGATCTAAGAAATTAAGAATTCCCGCGAAAGGCCGGTTGCTACGGCGACCCTTTTTTTGCATTCGTGTTGCGTCGTCCCGCCCTTAGATATACGCTGCCTGTCTACGGACCGACGGGCGCGTGGTGCTGCTACTTAATCTGGTCGATGGCGTGTCAGGGTTGTCCTCACCTAAAGTACCTAAATAGCGTATATTTCACGCCCGCTTCTTTTCTCTATTTCCATGTAACCGACACGTTATACGTGCAACCGCTGACTTGCGCGTGCCGCGCCGGAATGTCGCACATTCCCAATTATCTTGATTTGTTCTGACAAGCTCGAACGCGCAACGCGAGTTCATTTTGGAGCTAACGTAGTCATCATAGACAAGGCCGGAATTATCGATGCCACTCGTATAAATGCCGACGCGACTTACGGCTGATGAGATTACCGACGGCCAACTTCTGTGAATGCCGCTATGCAGTGTACAGCGTGTATAGCTCGCGCTTTCACTTTTCATTTCCTACGCACAAATTTGCGCAATAAAGGGTTTTGTTTTGCCAGCTCAGCTGATTCATCCTTCACCGTCACAACCACGTGAAAATACCTTACAGCGTGGTTCTGAAGAGCTTTCCGCCGAGCATCAACCTCGCCCCTTTTATTCGCGCCTCCCATTGGTTCCCCCTTTTCCACCAAGCTTCATTGTCGCCTCTCTCGACAAGACACTGCCATGCCCCCTTTCCGCCAAACTTCTCTCGGCGCGGCGCAGCCCTCTTCCTTTCCTTCCGAGCCTCACTTCACACACATTGCAAGGCCACGTGAACAGCGTTACACCACAGGTGGCGGTAAAATGTCGAATAAGAACAGATTCGGTGTCAGAAAGCCCTAGAATGCTTAGGCAATTGTCTCAAATTTAGACATAAAATCTGGCGAACGATTCACACTACTCTCAACTCTATTATGAAAGCGCAGGATGCAGATTTCGTGTTTAAAAAATTATTATATATTAAACAGTTAACTTCAATAAACAATTAAACACAATATTGTTTGCTAGACATAAGCTTACGAGAATTACAAAAAAAAAGAGCCGAGTTACATGGACATACATCAAAACATGAAATGACGCGAAGGCAACACGTACAATCGACGTTTCACTTATAGACACACATATATACAAGTTTGTCACAAAACGATAAGCTTACATTTCTTGTGTGTTTAGACAGACTGGAAAAGATTCAGAGCATTACGCACTCTACTAAGGGAGAGCCAAAGACTGCCCGAAATACGGTGTGCCTTAAGTTACCACAAGCAGAGGCAGCTACGGCGCAAATGGAACCAACATACTAGGATTTACAGATTAGGCTCTTCCGTTTCAGTATTAACAGTTCCACAAGTTTTTTCTATCACTTGGCGTTAACATAGTAATCTAACCTTCTCATATAGATCATTGTACAATACCATGGCTCGGCACAAGTAAGCAGGCTCTGAACTTTATTATAGGAATTTGAACATCAGACGTCGAGGTCTATTTGAAGCCTAATGATGATCCCTAAAAATTTCGCACGTGTAACTGTTCGCTTGTACAAAATATTATGAGCTGCCTTCGAAATGAGACGCAAGGGTTCCTACGGTTGGAAGTTCCTACGGTTGGAAATAACACAAGGAAAACACTCAATAAATTGTGCCATTCGCATTTTGTAAAGTGACGTGAACATTCGCAAAGAGGGACAAGCCTAAACGGTACACTTATGCAAGCTGGCACAAGGCGCCTCGTCGACGATAGTCGAGAAGCTCTTTCAGTGTTTCCGTTTTGTAAGATGTAGTTGAGGAGATGCCCGGAAAAAAATCGCTTCACTGTCAATGGGGCTTTAAAGGGTTGCGTTCCTAAGAACGCCAAGTTTAACATAGAGCGCACGCAAGTACTTCAGTGCGTGCGAACTATGCGGGACGATGCGTACTTACCCAACACCGCGAAGCGCGCAACATATGCAGTACCAAATGCTTTCATTAACAACTCTCATGATCTCATCAGGATAACCGCACGCACCGAGCAACTGACGCGTGAGGTTTTCGAGCAAATTAAAAAAAATGCTGCGATTTACCTCCTCTACTGTCCTCGAGATTAACAAGTTCTGTATGCAGTAGTCATAGGTTCGTTAGGTTTCGTTATTTTTTGTTTCATGATTTGTCTTTATTATTGTAAAACAATGTATTTTGTTCACCTTGTATGAAACTGCGTTTCTCTGTATTAACAATGTTATTTCCGTCGTTCTTGCTTTAAGTGTGCATTCGGGTGCTAGGGTCCCTTCAGGCAGAGCAGATCTGCCTTTTGCCCTTGTATTCAATACATTTTTTTTTCTGTCAGAAATAAAGAGCTCAATTGAAAGAGCTGAATTGCAGAAAAGGTATTCGTACCACGATACGCTACGACAGAGCGGTAGTGGGGTAGCGTAAACTGTAAAGTATTAGGACCACTGCTAAAGAGTCTGATTATTTTACAGCGAAAGCTGTTATGAGATCATTTCACCGGCCGTTTTTGGCGCCGTAGTTGTCCGCCGCCGCCGCCGCCGCCGGTGTCCGTAACCAGTACCGCTGGAAATAAGAAAAAAGCGAAATAAGAAAAAATTCCAGGATGGAACGAGGTTCGAACCTGGGTCCTCAGCGTGGGTACACTCAGTGTACCCTCGCAGAGGCATGCTCAGAGGTATTCAACCTATGAGCATGCCGGTGCTTGAAACTGCTTTGCAAAAAGGTCCTATACAGGCTTCATGTCGGGAAGGAACCACATTAGCATATGCAATATAGCGTGGTAGAAGACTAAAATAAGCACCAAGCGTCGCACAACGCGAATTCTGTAAACAGGCGTCACACAGTGCGAATTGCGCAACGAGTAGGTTGTTGAATGCTTGCTACCCATTACAAAAGACTCTGCCATAATTCTTCATCGTCATCAGGCACAGCATCAACAAAGTGCGCGTAATGCCTTACTGGGTTTAGCAGGTACCAACGCTTTCCGTAGAATGACGAAAAATGTACACAGTGCCTGCTGCCCTACCTTCTAAAAAATTACAATGATTTATAGCGTAGTGGGTTCCTCGCAAGTGCACTTGTGCACTTGTATTGGTTGCCAAGGAAGCCCATAAGCGCATGATCCATTTCCTCGGGGTCTCAGTAAAGTTCTTCGCCCCCCCCCCCCCCATTTCTATCCCGCGTGAACGTATGTTATACCGAATGACGGGAGAGGGAATAGCAACCGGGCCTCCACCCAATGCAAATTACATAACTGGTGGGCCGTTTAAAGCTTTCAACTCATTACAAAGGGCTGAGCCATAATTCTTCATCGTCATAAGTCGTCGCGTCAACAAAGTGCACATAATGCCTTACCGACGTGTAGCTGGTGCCTCGCTTCTCCGCAGAACGACGAATAATGGCTTAGTAGGTGCTTCCCAACTTCACAAAATATGTGATTTATGGCGTAGTGGGTGCCTTTCTAGTGTACTTGTATTGTAGACCCAAGACAGCTTAACGGGCTCTAGAAACGCGGCTCTTCCAGCTTTCGCTGTGACTGTGCTGCGGTTTCACCGCAGGCCTGGCGTTTTTTTTTTTGCAGCAGATGTGCTTTCCGTGACGGATGATCTGGTCTTCTTGCTGCGTGGGCTATGTCCCTACTGGAGGGGATACCGCGTGCGAGTGAAGTCCTCCCTCCAGTTTGTCTACGGTGTAGGCATAGAAATGCTTGCGTAGCTAAAATTGCCGCCTTTAAGTTGCTGCAGCTTCTCACCAGGAAAGTTTAAACAAGTGCCAGAACAATAAGGTTGAGTATCCTTTTCTTTAAACGAAGGCCACATATAGTTCCAGACAACGTGCTGCATTCTTCTACTGAAAATAATAGAACTACTGGCACCTCTAAAAATGTTCATTTTTTCTACATCGAGACCTTGACCGGTTGATAGGTCGTGGTCGTTCTGCAACCATGCAACCCAACTCTTCCCTCTTGAAGATACTACGTGTAGCTCGGATTGGACACGAATTCTAGGTCCGTGCACGCAGTCGTGCGCAGTTATCGTTTGTCATATCTTCGATTTCGCTGTCTTTGGTAATTGCGACGGTACATGCACCTTTTAACTCGCAAAATGGTGCAGACACAAGAAGCCGAGGTGCCGCGGAAACAAGCGTCCCTGAATCTGGTCTCCCAAGTAAAATGACAACCGAAGTACGGCTGCGCCGTCATACGAAATACGGCATTGGATATCGAATGGTGTTACTTTATTCTAACTTCACTTCTGACGCAGTAAGTGATCGCACAATGCGTTTACGACTTCTTCGCTTAGGCACAATCTCGAGTAATTCTTGTTGTAAGCATCTCTGCTTAGGCACGTCTCCAGATATTGAAGGCTCCTCTAATCACGGGTACTCCAAGACCTCGAAACGTCTACACAGTGGGAGTGAGCACTCCACTGTGTCCTTTTCCACAGAATGTACAACGGAATGTACGAAGAGCGAGCAGCAGCCTACGCGATAACATATATGTTGGGGTTTAACGTCCCAAACTCACAATATTATTAGGAGGGACACTGCAGTGGAAGGATCCGGAAATTTAGCCCATCCAGCGTCCTTTAAAGTGCACCTAAATCTAAGGACGCGGGCCTGCAACATTTCCGCTTGAATCGAAAATGCGGGCGCCACAGCCGGGATTCGATCCAGAGACCTTTGGATCAGCTGTCGAGCGCCATAAACGCTAGACCACCGTGACGGAAGGAAACGAAGTAAAATGATTCAACGAGCCGAATTCACCGAGCTGACATCCTTCAATTGGTCGTGCTAGTCACACTTGTACGGCAAATAGAAGGAGAGGCGTATCTCGAGGGTGCACAAGCGATGTGCTAGTCACACTTGTACGGCAAATAGAAGGAGAGGCGTATCTCGAGGGGCACAAGCGATTGCAGAAACTTTCGCAGAGACACAAAATGCGTGTGCACATTTCATTATGCTCGTAGCCTACAGGCCAGCGCTCTAGATCGTTTTGTGGTCCTACTGTTTGCTTTCTTAACGGCCCTATCTGTGTGCGTTATTGCAAAAAAAAAAAGATGCTTTAACCAAACACCACATTTCCAGAAATGCTTCTCGCCAGGAATGGCAGTAACCTTCCCCTTTACCGCATAGGGAGAAGCAAGTCATGACGTTGTTTCTGTCTAAAATGTCTCTCAAGGGCAACTGGGCACCTCTGCGGTGGCCTGTGATATATGTATTTGTTAGCCTGATTAAAATAATAAATATCTTCATATCGCTCCTCAGTCGTACGAGAAGGTCACCTAAAACTATAAGCAACATTAAAATGAATCAGTCTTCGGCAACATGCTGCGCTCTCTGTAACACCTCAAGGCGTTTTCTCCACCGCTGACTACAGCCCGCAACTGGCCGCCCGTTGTACGCCATGAAAGATCCTCTCTCCCATCACGTGGGGCGCACACCCGCGTACCCCGGCCGTGGTAAGCGCGTATGTGCGACTCGTTATAGGGGGAGATGCGCTCATCTCGTACATTAGAGACATGTCCCGCTTCTAAAGCGATGATCTGTGATTTATGTTATTCTTAGAGTCATTCAAACGTAAGTAGATTTTGGAACAATACAAGTTACAGAAACGACCATGAGAGCTCTCAAACCTAGGCTGCTAGATGGAGAGATGGTTATTCTACTACAGAAAAAATTCAGGAGCCCTTTCGCATATGGGGATCTGTGGGCAAGAGCAGCTTGGCGTGCGCGTGCAGGACGTACTGCATATATTTATTTCTTTACTTTCTCTTTCTCTCTCTTTTTATTTCTTTCTTCATATTTAGAAGCCGTCCCCGGAACGCTGTTTTCGGGCGGAACCGGAGTGCTTCTATCATGTTCTGTCCAGCGTTCGCCGGCCTGTAGAACGGCCCAGCGAAAAGGACCATCACTATTTCTCAACAGCTTTGAACAAGAAAGAGTTTGATGCCGGGGTCTACCAAGACTTCACTGAGGTATTTCCGTTACGGATATGACGTTGGTAGAATGCATACTAACGGATGACAAAGCAAAACTAGGAGAAAAAGTTCCGTCATCGGGAATGGAACCCACGACCTCTCGAACCGCGACGATAGGCGCTGGGCGCTTTAACAACTGCACCACCGAGGCACATATAGGAGGCCCCACAAACGCGCCTTATATCTCTCACATACTCTCTCTCTCTCGAACAGTGATCTTGGTTTGTGAGGCGGTGTCACCGTCTGTGAGCGGGGAAGTGAAGTACTGTGTTATGATATGAACTAGTGCCGATAGGGACAATTTGGTGACGATGCAGTTAGGTCATCTCGAAGACAGGGAAAGACGCTGGCCGCGCCAGCATTGGGGAGTCGCCCTAGGAGCAGCTACGTTATATGCCTTTCGCTTCGTATTAGCGTGCGACGGCTCGCTGTCGAAGTAGTGCAGCTTCTACATGCACCAACGCTGTGTCTCCGCCGCATACTGCTCGGAGTGCAATAGCACGACTAACAAAACTGCTGCAAAAAGCGCCCCAGAAAGGCAAAGATGTCGATGTGCGAATGTCGCGCCTTCATGGAGCAAGACAGATGCCAGCGGGAAGCTCCTCCCTTGCGGGTTCATGGCTCAAGCTACGAACCCGCCCGTGTTGATGAAGCGCAGTGTTGGTAGTGTATGCATGAGCACAGGCCCAGGCTACACTACACCGCGGGAGCGCATACCTTGCCGTTTCTAACCTCAACTGACCTCGCTTTGAAGGAGTGCATATCGAGACCAGGACTGGGCAGTATCGCGATACAAAAGTATCGCGATAGTATCTCAGAGATACTATTCGGTATCTGTATTTCTGTATCGAGATACATTCGAAAAATATATTTGTATCTCAGTAGTAAAATATTTTTACGGTGTATCGATTATATCGCGATACCTCGTTGGGCGCCGGTATCTCGTTGCTTTCTCGCACCAAAATCACGACCACACTTAAAAACGAAAAAAAACACAAGTTTCTTCGTATCTCGTTACTTTTTGTCTCAAATGATCACACGTGTTTGCAAAGTAGAAAGGGACACTTTTTTGTGCTAAGCAAGGGAAATGCGCGCCACCAGTCGGCGACACAGAGAGGGTGGCGAAGGGTTCCCCACACGCACAGAATGGCCCATGTGGTAGAGCGCCCGACGACGCTAATTGCACAAACGCGGAGGCAGTAGTGTCAGTCTTGCCGTCGCTATCGCTCAAGGCTGGTGCAGCACCCGTAATTTTTTTCGGCGGCCAGCCATTTCGCGAGTTCGCGAGCATTGTGTTGAAGCCAAACCGACGTTGTCTGGTAGATAGGCTGACAAGCTGATGTTGCTGAGTGCAGTGCACAGAACAACCTTCTCAGCAAAGCAGATCTTCAGTCTTAAATAAATGTATGCTTTCTCTCAATATACCGATGTTCGCTAGCGATTCGGGCGATATGGTCTACTTGCAAGTTTCAAAACGCTGCTACATTATTCACAATATTACCCTGCACTTAATAAATGCATTTTTCGAAGTAACAGCATCCCCGCAAAAAAAATGTAGTCCAGTAACTGTATCTGTATTCCGGAATACTTTTTTCGTCTTTTCGCAGATGTATCTCCGAAATATCCCGTTACGTCAGAGAGAAATGTATCTCAGTATCTGTATTTTTAGCCTTCCAGCGCATGTATTTCGATATCTGCATTCCGGGATACTTTTCTGAGTATCTCGGCCCAGCCCTAATCGACACGCAGTGTTTATTATGGGCTTTTTGATGCCATCTTAGCGCGACATTCACCGTATGCTGTGTCCATGTACATGTTAACCATTTCAGCTACCAGAACGATTAAATTATGATCATGGGCGTTGGTCATCGGGATGGAGATGTGCCTCTAGGCGTCAACGGATTCAGTTAATGTCAAACGGTGCTATAGCTTTCAAACACCAACATACGTTGTACAAGCTCTATTATATCAATGTATATTAAACATTCAGCTACTTCTGCGAGGACACGTTTCACTTTCCTGCTATACTGATTCCTATGACGCAGGGATCAGCCATGTTTTAGAGACCAGCTCATAGGCGCCCGGTCCTGCGTTAGCGGCGTTGCCGTCACCGTCGGTCCCGTAACCGATAGACATAAAAATAAAATGAGAAAAAAAATACGCAGGATTCAATGGGAGCTAAACACGGGCCCTCTGCATGGCAGTCGAGCATTCTACCAGAGAGCCACGCGGGTGCTTCAAACTCCTTTGCAAGAAACACCCTATACGTGCCTCATGTGGGGCGAAGCAATCGCGTTAATCTATGTAATATAGCGTGTCATCAGATTAAAATAACAAACAGCCATCACACAACGCTAATTGTGCAACGAGTATGTGGTTTAATGCTTCCCATCCACTGCAAAGTGCTCAGCCATATTTCTTCATCGCTATCAGCCACGTGCAGCATCAACAAAGTGCACAAGGTACCTTACAGATGCGGAGTGGGTACTTCGCTTATCCGCAGAAAGAAGAATAATGGCGTAGTGGGTGCTATCCTGCTTCACAAAAATTATTATTTATGGCGTAGTCGATGCCTTGCGGATAGCCAAAATCTCAAACTCAGTTGGCCTTGCTCCAACATGAAGCTGAGGTCAGAATTCGCATTAGGCAGTACCGTAATCGTCGGTCAACTTTTCTTAACAAGATAGTGTTTTATGCCGGAGTCCACCAAGACTCCACTGACCTATTTCCGTCACGTATGTGACGTCGTAAAATGTGCATGGTAAATACAAAGAAGGAACCAGAAGAAAAAGTTCCGTCGCTGGGAATCGAACCGACAACGCCTCGCTCCACATTTCGCGGCGCTCAGCGACTCGACCAGAAAGCGCGCGTACTTAAGCACATTAACAAGGACCTATTTATATACACCATTTACAACTGGTTGTACTCAGAGCTCGGTGGCACTTCAGCATGTTCCCTTATCACGAGCGAGATGGCACAAAGGACAAGAGGGCGCCCATTATACGTCGTCGCCCCGCTCGTTGCGATGCGCTCGCGCCTCCTACTTATATACCACCGGTACTTTGCTCTATAAGGCGTGGTCGCCAGTGCGCGCGCTTATCTCGTGATGAGGGCGGTTTGTGGATCATCAGCGTTCACTGAAAAGGTTGCGTTGAAGCTACAGAGCGCGCAAAGGTCATTCACACACTGCAGCGGACGCGTTTGGAAAGGAGCACGCTGCTCAAAGACAAAAAACTAACTGTGACAGTTGTTACTTCGCGCTCGTCCAGAGCATACTTGTACGATCGTTTCGCGCGTCCTTCTTTGTGTTTTATGGTGCTATAGCGGCGAAACACCAATAGACATTCTACAAGCTCTCATATATCAATGCACAATCAACGCTCAACTAACTTTGTGAAGACGTACACGCTTCGCTTTCGTGTTATGCGGATTCTTGTGACTCAGGGCTCCGCAATGATTTTTGCCTGCATTGTCGGTAGCACGCATTCATATGCTCAAGTTCAGTTCACGTCGGGCAAGCATACGCGTGTGGCCGAGTGTTCCAGGCACTCGCTTTCGGACCGCGGGGAACCGGGTGCAAACCCCAGCCACGGCAAAGAAAATTTATTACAGCATAACTGTTAAGATCGAGGATGGCCGTGCGTTGAAGATAGAAAATTATCATAATCTTGAGCCTGCACGCGCCAGCTTCGTCCTTTTCTTCATCGCCTACCTCACCTGACTCTTCTGTTTTGCTACCCGAAGGCATGCGCCGATTTGTTCGCCGAGAGATGCAGTAGCTTGATGCGAGAGTGAACGAGTACAGAGAGAAAGAAATAGTGAATTGCTTAGCGATTCGTTCTTTGGCTAGGCGAGATTCGAGCTCGCGTACCCACGATCCGAATAGAAGCGTTCTTACCACTCTGCTATCCAGGCACGCTGGCAGAGCAGGCCTTTAATAGTATAATATAGAAAGGCGGTGGGAAAGGGAAGTGAGGGTGAGGAGGAGAAATGTAAGGGTTACGAGGACGGAAAGGAGGATAGGAGAACGAGGACAGGGAGAGAGACGGACGGAGAAAGGGATAGATATATAGAAGGCAACAGAAAAAAAGAAATATATAGGCCGAAAGGGAAGAACCAGAGAAAAGCTCGAAATCAAGGGACTGACTACAAAGAGAGAGAGAGAGGCAGAAAGAAATAAAAATGGGAAGAGAGAAAATAAAATAGCGTGAGAGACCCACTACAGAGAGACATAGAGAAACAAGGACATAGAAAGAAAGACAAAAAAGAGAAGGAACAAATAATAGAAAAAGAGTCAAAGAAATAGACACTGAGAGAAGAAGTTAGAAAGCAATAGGCAAACAGAGAAACCAATAGAAGGCGAGAGACCGTCTG
Organism: Rhipicephalus sanguineus; assembly: GCF_013339695.2. Lineage (NCBI taxonomy): Eukaryota > Metazoa > Arthropoda > Arachnida > Ixodida > Ixodidae > Rhipicephalus > Rhipicephalus sanguineus. The sequence continues at coordinate 138,118,519 of NC_051185.1, forward strand.
CAGAGACATATAGATAGGCAAAGAAATAACAAATGGAAGAACCAGATCAAAAAGGAAGAAGGCATGAGAAGGACTACACAGATCATAGGGTTTCTCACAATAACACCTAGAGGGAAATCTGGCGCCGCGGCCTATGCCAATTTCTTAAGGGGCGCCGTCGCTTGATGGTAATGACGGTGTATGCGTCTGCGAGGCTTGGGTTGCCTGGTGTTGAGCGAGGCTTCGGCTAAAAAGCGGATGCGCCTGCGCAAATAAAGCATCACTAAAACAAAACTTTTATAAATGAATCTCATTCACGGGTATTATATTCACGGGAAAAATGCCCACATGACGTAATCCTAGGCCTCGACTTCCTGTCCGCACATTCTGCCCTCATTGACTGTTCGGCCAGTACACTCCGTCTTCACTTGCCCATAACAGACCCTGCTGCACCACGGTCGAGTCGCCTCTGCACTGCCCGATATGCTCGCCTTCCAGCCCAAACACTGACCTACGTCGAGTTCGTATCAAGACCACCAGTTTCCGACGGCGACTATGTACTGACACCTATCACCGATATCCTCATCAGCCGCGGCATTACGTTACCGCACACCGTTCTGTCTGTCGCAGGGAACTCCACGTGCCTTCCAGTTGTCAATTTTAGTTTGACACCTCAAGTGCTGCCGCAAGGCATCTCTTTGGCATTGCTGTCCACCTTAGAAGACAAAGCAGTGAGTGCTCTCACGGTGGCCACTCCTTCTGACACCTACGCCCAGCACCAATCCAATATTTGCCCCGACAGCGCAATTAAGTCGATGATTGCTTCTGATTTAACACCGCAGCAGACTGAGGAGCTCCACCGGGTTCTACTGTCGTACATCGACTCTTTCGATCTCGGCGGCCGTCCATTGGGGTAAGCTAGTGGTGTGACGCACCGCATAAACACTGGAGATGCGCCTCCTATCCATAGGCGTCCATATCGTGTGTCGGCGACTGAGCGTCAAATTATCCAAAGTGAGGTCGACAAAATGCTCGCCAAGAACATCACTGAGCCATCCTGCAGTCTTTGGGTGTCCCCTGTCGTACTCGTCTGCAAGAAAGACGGCACATGGCGTTTCTGTGTCGATGATCGACACCTGAACAGAATTACAAAAAAGACGTGTACCCTCTGCCACGAATAGATGACGCCCTTGATTGCCTCTATGGTGTCCGCTATTTTTCCTCCATAGACCTGCGTTCCGGGCACTGGCAGATCCAGGTGGATGACATGGATCGTGAGAAGACGGCATTTATCACCCCCGATGGCCTATATCTATTCAAGGTCATGCCCTTCGGCCTTTGTAACGCTCCAGCCACCTTTGAACGAATGATGGACTCTCTGCTCAGAGGCTTCAAATGGTCCACCTGTTTGTGCTACTTGGACGATGTTGGTGTTCTTCCACCTACATTTGTGACTCATATAGAGCGCCTGTCGTGCTGGCCTAAAGCTGAACTCGTCCAAGTGTCACTTTGGCCGTCACCAAATTACAGTACTTAACATTTAGTGGACGCTAACGGCGTACAACCAGACCCAGCAAAAATCAGCGCAGTCAAAAACTTTCCTGTACCACGATCTGCAAAGGATGTTCGCAGCTTTCTCGGACTATGCTCTTACTTCCGACGCTTTGTGAAAAATTTTGCAGACATAGCGAGACCTCTTACGCAGCTCCTCAAACAAGACGTCCCGTTTTCATGGAGCTCAGAAGAGGCCTCTGCGTTCTCCAATCTCATCGCGCTCCTCACTACTCCTCCGAGTTTGGCCCACTTTGACCCTGCTGCCACTACTGAGATCCACACGGATGCAAGTGGCCATGGCATCGGCGCAGTGCTCGCTCAACGCCAACGTGGCCATGACTGCGTTATTGCATACGTCAGCCGCCTGCTATCCGCCCCTGAACGCAATTATTCCATCACAGAGCGCGAGTGCTTGGCTCTCGTTTGGGCGGTCGCGAAATTCAGGCCATAGCTCTACGGACGCCCATTTTCGGTAGTTACCGACCACCACGCGCTCTGCTGGCTGAACTCCCTCAAAGATCCCTCAGGGCGCCTTAGTCGCTGGGCTTTGCGTCTGCAGGAATTTTCTTACTCGGTCGTGTACAAATCTGGTCGCCTGCACCAGGACGCCGATTGCCTCTCCCGGTACCCTGTAGACGATCCTGATGACAGTGATGCCAACACGGTGCCCTCCATCTTCTCCGTGTCCCCTTCATTCACATTGGGGAAGAACAGAAACGGGACCCACTGCTGCTTGACATCATCAGCCGCGCGGAATCTTCCCCAAACGACGCCTCCGTCCGTCGCTTTGTATTTCCAGAGGGCGTCCTATACCGCCGCAATTTCCGACCTGACGGTTCTGACCTTCTTCTTGTCGTGCCTAAGCATTTACGGCGCAGTGTCCTCGCTGAACTTCATGATGCACCGACAGCTGGACACCTTGGCGTATCTCGTACGTATGAGCGCGTACGGGGACGTTACTTCTGGCCAGGCCTTGCTCGCTCGGTACGCCGATACGTCGCTGCGTGTGAGTTATGTCAACGTTGCAAAACACCTTCGCTGCTACTTGCTCGCCATCTTCAACCAGTAGACATAACTACGGAACCGTTTCACCGCGTTGGGTTAGACCTGCTTGGTCCTTTTCCCGCATCAACATTGGGTAACAAGTGGATAGCAGTGGCAACTAATTATGCTACACGCTACGCTATTACGCGAGCTCTACGGACGAGTTGTGCAACCGACGTTGCTGACTTCCTATTACGGGACGTTATACTGGTTCACGGTGCCCCAAGACAACTGCTCACCGACCGTCGCCGTACGTTTCTCTCTCAAGTCATCGCCGACATCCTGCGTTCCTGTTCCACGCAGCACAAAGTGACCACTGCTTACCACCCTCAAACCAACGGCCTCGCGGAACGGTTCAAACGCACGCTTACGGACATGCTCGCTATGTATGTGTCGCCGGACCACCCAGACTGGGATATTGCCCTACCCTACGCAACTTTCGCGTATAACTCATCGCGCCATGACACAGCAGGCTTTTCACCTTTCTACCTATTGTACGGAACAGAGCCGACTTTACCACTGGACACCATCATTTCATCCACTACCTCGTTCACCAGCGAGTATGCTCATGACGCTATCGCGCAAGCCGATCATGCCCGTCAGCTCGCTGGCGCTCGCCTGACGGCGTCGCAGAGCCACCATCGACGCCGGTACGATGCCTCACATCGAGACGCACATTTCTTTCCCGGTACCCTTGTACTACTCTGGTCCCCTCATCGTCGAGTGGGCCTATCTGAAAAACTTTTGTCACGTTACACGAGACCTTACCGTGTACTGCGTCAAGTAACACCTGTCACCTATGAGATTGGCCCCATCTGTCCCTCGTCATCTGTTGTTCGGTCCAGTGATGTTGTTCACGTCTCACGGCTCAAGCCCTACAACACGGCTTCTGAAAACGACATTTAAAGCTCCGGGACGGTGCTTTCGCCGCCGGGGGTCATGCTACGTACCGGTGGCATCGCAGTTCACAAGACGAAGAAAAGGACGGCAATAAGATAGACTGGCGCGAGCTGTTCCTATCGGCAGCGGTGCTCGGTGAACCACTTGTAAATACATCTGTTCCTATTCCTTCGAGTGTCTGTATATATTTCCCGTAACAATATTCTAGAATGAAAGTTGACCCAGCTGTACGACATAACCAAACAACGAAAGAAAGAAACCCACGACGAGTAGTCGCAGAGTGAACGCTGGCCTTGTCGCCTGCCTTCTAAGTTTAGCAGCCGTTCGTTACTTTTTATGCTTCGTAAAATTGTACATCAACGCATAAATTTCCGAAAGTTAAATAAAACTAGTTTCTGTGCAATGATAAAAAAGAAATGGCTTACTACGTGCTCCTTTAATACAATATCAACCATTCGGGCGCAATGAACGCGTTGAAGCCAGACGCATCTGCAAGAACGAAGAATGGACGTCACCATCTTTTCAGACTCGCCATCAGGTCCTTTTCGTCGGGCTTCGTCTCCACCGCAGCCGCAAGCATTGTGAATAAGACGAATAATGAGGCTAACAAAAGGGAACATCCCTTAACACACATCATATCGTTCCCGGCCCACATGGGTAACACCTCATCCTCCCCAACCGGCAACCCTAACGAGAGCGCTCATCAGCTACCGCGTGAACTAGCAACCTGCGGCGGTGACCGGCCATCTCAGACGGGACGTGAACGGGGATGCATGAACTTCAAGGATCCATTATTATCATTCCACGAGATCACCTCAGCTCACAAACTAGGGCGCAGGCTCTTCTCCCCTCCACACCCTAAACTGAATAAAACGCAAGCGGTCACACTACGGCAATTACAGACAAAAGCTTACATCACTCCAGCCATGCTAAACAGAATCAATCCAGACTTTCCACCTCAATATCAGCACTGCAATCACGTGTACTGCAATTTCGAACATATGCTCTGGCTGTGCCCCTTTAATTCTGGGTCAGGATTACCAGACAAACCCTCCTGGGAGGCTGCCATGCGGAGCATGGACCTCAGCAACCAACTCCTGGTAGTCCAGAGGGCCCGAGACATCACCGAGAGGCTCCAGCTTGCGGCACCTTCCTGGCTGGAGCCACCTGGTTGAGCTAGCGGGACCTCCAGTCGCGTTCAGCTTCTGCAACTTCTGGACCACACTAAAGTTCTCACTCACTCACTCACTCACTCACTCACTCACTCACTCACTCACTCGCTCGAGGTGTCCGGGCTCATCGTGAACGATGCCGATCTAAGCCAAGTCCGAATCTCACATATCCCAGCATTGCCATGCGTATAACAGCTCGCAGCGCCAGTTGTCCCTCTAGGTAGGTCTCTATGACACAGAGAGAGATACAGAAACAAAGAAATAGAAAGAAAAATATAAGAAAAGGAAGAAAGAGAGAAAAAGACACAAGCACGGAGAAAGCAATAGACAGAGAGAGCAAGATACGAAGCAGCATGCACGTGCTCCATTCGTTATCTTATTCGTCTCCCTCTTACTCTTCTGGTCTACTAGCTGTGCTGCCATCCAGCGTTGCGCGACTATGTGCAAGCCGCGCTAATTTTTTTGTTGTTTATATTCATTTTGTACGCGCGCGTCACCTTTTACCAGGAGGGCCTTTTGTAACACCACCATCTACACGCATCAGTCAACTGCAAGATTCGCTTGAAAACCACTGTACTGCTCTGTCGGCTAGAGATGGGTCGCTCAGGAGCGAGCCTGACTTTTCTAGCGGCATTTTTAAAAGAACGGTTTATCAGCGGCTCAGTAAAAGTGAGCGGCGGTTCTTTGGGAGACGGCTCACTGAGCCACTGAGCTGAGTGAGCCAACTGAGTCACGGCGGGACCGGTTCTCCCGTTCTCTTTCGCTCAGTGAGCGGCTCACTTAGTCAATGAGCCACTGAGCCGAGTGAGCCAACTGAGCGACAGCGGCGGCGGTTCTCCAGTTCTCTTTCGCTCACAGGGCGGCTCAGTGAGTCAATGAGCCACTGAGCCGAGTGAGCCAACTGAGCGACAGCGGCGGCGGTTCTCCAGTTCTCTTTCGCTCACAGGGCGGCTCACTGAGCCAATGAGCCACTGAGCCGAGTGAGCCAACTGAGCGACATCGGCGGCGGTTCTCCAGTTCTCTTTCGCTCACAGGGCGGCTCACTGAGCCAATGAGCCACTGAGCCGAGTGAGCCAACTGAGCGACAGCGGCGGCGGTTCTCCAGTTCTCTTTCGCTCACAGGGCGGCTCACTGAGCCAATGAGCCACTGAGCCCAGTCAGCCAACTGAGCGATGGTGGCGACGGTTCATCGGTTCTCTTCTTTCGCTCGCTGAGCCGCGGCGGCGGCGGTTCTTCCTCGCTCCCTGAGAGGCGGTTCTCTCTCGCTCACTCAGCGGTAGTTTGCTCTCGCTCAGTGAGCTGCGCTGAACTGTGGGTTGAACCGATTGAACCGCTCCTTTTGAGTTCGCGTTCCATGAGAGAGGTACGCTGTCTTTCTGAGTGCGGCTTTCACGCCATGTATTGGCGATCAAAGAAAACAACTGCCCTTTCCTCCTTGCTCGCATGTTGCTCGCAAGTGTCGCAACCTCCTCGCCTTCGGCTTCCTCCGCGGTTGCCCTGCGGCCGCAATATTTTTATCCAGAGGCATGTACAGATGTATCATGGATTCATTTTTGATTACTGGCCGAGGAGTGTTGGCCGCTGCGGGCAGACTGGCGCTGCTCACTCGCTGTGTGCGATGCGCATCTGGCTCGACTAGAAATATTAGTCTGCATTTGAAGAGCAAGCACACCACAGTGCCCCAAATTCAAGTTCAACCCAACCGCTCTCGATCACCTTGCGCAAGCGGCGAGGGTGTCGACAAACCTACTGTTCCTGCCTCGGCGATGTTGCCAAGCCCTTTGAGTACAAGAACCTTGACCCAATTATCGGACTATTCGAATGTATCGGACAGGGGTTTGCCGTCACCAGTTTCCACTTCAACAGGTTGGTCAAGTCTGTCATCTACGCTTGCGTCCAGATCAAGCCAGTTATCTCAGTCATCACTGACTCGATTTGTTGATGCAGTTAGACCAATGTAAGCGCAGAAAAACAGGATGATTGACGTTCAATTACTCAAGATGATTTGCAAAGAATACCATCCGTTTTCCCTGGTGGAGGATGTCGAAATTCGAAAACGGGTTCGTATTCTGAATCCAAATTATATCTTACCGAGCCGAAAACACAAATAGTTTGGTGCCCGCTGTTCATAGGAAACTCCCACATAAAATTAAATCAGCTTTGCATGATGCTCCAACTGTTTGCATAACATGCGATGGGTGGACTAATATTAACAATGTTATCTTTTACAACCTGAGTGCCTGCTACATTGATCAGGCTACCTGCTTACGGTCATGTCTGATTGCATGTTCGGAGTTTTCGGAGAAGCACACAAGTCGAAATATAGCTTCGTGGGTGAACGAACTTTTAGAAAGGTTCGTCATCCGAAATAAGGTTTCTGCAGTTGTCACTGACAATGCTGCTAACATGAAAGCAGCTGTCATGGACTTAAATCTGTGACAATTGGGTTGTTTTGCGCATACTTTGAACTTGGTATTCATGGATGCTATTTCGGCATCCATTGGGGCAAATCTCGATAAAGCTAAGTCCATGTCCAGCATTTCAAGCAAAGGAGATCAGAACTCGAAAACCTCGCGAGATGCAAGCGCCCCTTCATAAAGATCAACTTAAATTCAAGCAAGACGTTCCCACTCGGTGGAATTCCACCTTTGACATGCTAAAAGGAGATAAGTATCTCAAGGAGCCGTACCTAAATCGCAGTAAAAATTCACTGGAGGAGTGGGAAAGTAGGAAGTTCATATTGTCACGTGGTCGTGACGTCGACGAAGACAGCAGTCCGCACGTCCGAGATGAAACTGTTTATTTGGCCGAACTTGTGGCCAGGAAACTGAAGGTCGAACTACAGCAATACACTGATAGCGTCGAACAGAGCGTCGACCGTCCATCAACTGACAAGCGGTGAAGCGCGTCGGCATTTAAACACGTGCCGTCGAATATTCCAGCGTTATCGCTGGCTGTCCTGCAAATTCTAGAATAAGCTCGAGTGTGCGCGTCTTGCGCGCAATCTTAACAAAACGATCTACAATGATCGGGAAGCTTCGCGAACAATGTGGCGCGGTTTGCGCTGAGCGTTGCTGACAGTCTTGGGGGGTGTAGCTTCAGCTCATGAAACATAAGACACGCGGCAATGCCCCCCTCTGAAAAAGCATCGTCCCGATGCTTAAAAACAGAACATGAATACATGCAATACTAAAGAAAACTAATAAATAAAGCAAACATTAGTGTCCTCTAGTGCGTTAACGTGCATAGTACGGTTTAAGGCGCACCACATGCACGACCTCGGGTCGAGCTCGGCGCCTCTGAGAGTTCGTGATGCCGTCGGGGACAACCTCGTAGTCGAGTGCGCCGAGACGTCGAAGTACCCTGTACGGTCCGAAGTATCGTCGCAGAAGCTTCTCGCTCAGTCCGCGTCGTCGTATTGGTGTCCAGACCCAGACACGGTCGCCGGGCTGGTACTCTACGAAGCGTCGTCGAAGATTGTAGCGACGGCTGTCGGTGTTCTGCTGGGTCTTGAAGCGCAGGCGGGCGAGCTGTCGAGCTTCTTCGGCTCGTTGTAAGTAAGCGGCGGCGTCGAGATTTTCATCGTCGGTGACGTTCGGTAGCATGGCGTCGAGCGTCGTCGCCGGGCTCCTTCCGTAGACCAACTTGTACGGCGTCATCTGCGTCGTTTCTTGGACGGCCGTGTTGTAAGCGAAGGTCACGTACGGAAGGACGGCGTCCCACGTCTTGTGCTCAACGTCGACGTACATGGCCAGCATGTCGGCGATGGTCTTATTTAGACGCTCGGTGAGGCCATTGGTCTGCGGGTGGTAGGCGGTGGTGCGACGGTGGCTCGTCTCGCTGTATTTGAAGATCGCCTGTGTGAGGTCCGCAGTAAATGCGGTACCTCTGTCTGTGATGAGGACCTCTGGGGCGCCATGACGCAATACGATGTTCTCCACGAAGAACTTGGCTACCTCGGCCGCACTGCCTTTGGGCAAGGCCTTTGTCTCGGCGTAGCGGGTGAGGTAGTCAGTTGCTACGACGATCCACTTGTTGCCGGAAGTCGACGTCGGGAACGGCCCCAGTAGGTCCATCCCGATTAGCCGGAACGGCCGGTGAGGTGGTTCGATTGGCTGCAGAAGTCCCGCTGGCCTAGTCGGCGGTGTCTTCCGTCGCTGGCAATCTCGGCAAGTCTTAACGTAGTGGGTGACGTCGGCAGCAAGGCGTGGCCAGTAGTATTTTTCCTGTATTCTGGCGAGCGTGCGGGAAACACCGAGGTGTCCAGCCGTCGGGTCGTCGTGTAGGGCCTGGAGGACTTCTGGCCGCAATGATGAGGGCACGACAAGAAGGCAGTCGGCTCGAAGTGGCGAGAAGTTCTTCTTCAGGAGAACGCCGTTCCGCAAGAAAAACGACGGCAGTCCTCGCTTGAATACCTTCGGAACATCGGCGGTCTTGCACTCGAGGTACTCCATGAGGCCCCCAAGTTCCGCGTCGGCTCGTTGCCTTTCGGCGAAGTCATCGGCACTTATAGTTCCGAGGAAGCAGTCATCGTCGTCGTCTCGCGGCGGCGCGTCGACGGGGGCACGAGACAGGCAATCGGCGTCAGAGTGTTTTCGTCCGGACTTGTACACGACGGTAATGTCGAATTCTTGCAGTCGTAGGCTCCACCGTGCGAGGCGACCTGAAGGGTCCTTCAAGTTAGCTAGCCAACACAAGGCGTGGTGGTCGCTCACAACTTTGAAGGGCAGGCCGTAGAGATAGGGGCGAAACTTCGATGTAGCCCAGATGATGGCCAGGCACTCCTTTTCTGTTGTGGAATAGTTGATTTCTGCCTTTGATAGCGACCGGCTAGCATAACTGATGACCCTTTCCAGCCCGTCAGTCTTCTGCACAAGGACGGCGCCGAGTCCTACGCAGCTTGCGTCGGTGTGGATTTCCGTATCGGCGTCTTCGTCGAAATGCGCTAGTATCGGAGGCATCTGAAGGCGTCGTTTAAGTTCTTGAAAGGCTCGATTTGCGCAGTTTCCCACTTGAATGGCACGTCGGTCTTCGTGAGGTGCGTTAGTGGCTCGGCTATTCGTGAAAATTCCTTGACGAATGCGTCTGTAGTAGGCGCACAAGCCGAGAAAACGGCGTACGGCCTTCTTATCGGTTGGTGGCGGGAAGGCAGCGATGGCAGCTGTTTTGCGCGGGTCCGGGCGAACACCATCTTTGCAGATCACGTGACCCAAAAACAAGAGCTCCTCGTACAGCGAAGCGGCACTTTTCAGGCTTCAGGGTGAGTCCGGAGGTCCTGACTGCTTGAAGTACAGCTTCAAGGCGCCGAAGGTGTTCGTCGAAGTTTGAGGAAAACACGACGACGTCGTCCAGGTACACGAGGCACGTCTGCCACTTCAAGCCGGCCAGTACTGTATCCATAACGCGTTGAAATGTCGCTGGTGCCGAGCAAAGACCAAAGGGCATGACTTTGAACTCGAACAGGCCGTCTGGTGTTATAAAGGCAGTCTTTTCTCGGTCTCTCTCGTCGACTTCGATTTGCCAGTAACCGGTCTCCAGGTCTATCGACGAAAAGTACTTTGCGTTGTGTAATCGATCCAGGGCGTCGTCTATCCGGGGAAGGGGATACACGTCCTTCTTCGTCACTTTGTGCAGGCGACGATAATCGACGCAAAAACGTAGAGTTCCATCCTTCTTCTTCACTAGCACCACGGGGGATGCCCACGGACTCTTCGACGGCTGGATGATGTCGTCGCGTAGCATTTCGTCGACCTGTTTCTTAACAGCCTCGCGTTCTCGCGTCGAAACTCGGTACGGGCTCTGACGGATTGGTCGGGCACCTTCTTCTGTTATGATGCGATGTTTCGCGACTGGGGTCTGTCGAATTCTTGACGACGACGAAGAGCAGTCCTTGAATTGCAGGAGCAGGGCTTGAAGCTGGTCTTGCTTGTGCTTCGGGAGGCTCGGGTTGACGTCCAAATCTTTTTGGGGATCTCGATCCTTCGAAGCAGGTTCGGTAGCATCGAAGAAGGCGAAAGCATTGCTGGCGTTCACGAATTCGTCGATGTAGGCGACCGTCGTACCAATGTTCAGGTGCCTATATTCGTGGCTGAAGTTTGTCAGCACTACCTTTCCTTTGCCATCGCGCAGCTCGGCTATGCCTCTTGCGACGCAAATCTGACGGTTCAGAAGCAGGTGCTGATCGCCCTCGACGACGCCTTCCAGGTCTGCTGATTTCTAAGTGCCGACGGAAATGATGACGCTGGAGCGAGGGGGAATGGTGACCTGGTTTTCCAGCACATTCAAGGCGTGTTTTTCTGGTGGCGTGTACGGCGGTAGTGCTTTTTCTGTGGATAGTGTTATCGACTTGGATCTCAGATCGATGACTGCACCATGAAGGCTTAAGAAGTCCATACCAAGAATGATCTCTCTCGAGCAACGCTGCAGGACTATGAAGTTCGCGGGATAAATCCGGTTGTTAATGGTGAGTCTCGCTGTGCAGATTCCCTCCGGTGTTACTAGATGACCTCCGGCTGTCCGGATTTCGGGGCCTTCCCATGCTGTCCTAACTTTCTTCAGTTTCGCGGCGAACGGTCCACTGATGACAGAATAGTCGGCTCCGGTGTCGACGAGAGCTGTGACGCTGTGGCCGTCGATAAGGACGTCGAGGTCGCTAGTTCGTCGTCTTGCATTGCAGTTAGGTCGTGGCGTCGGGTCACGGCTACGTCGGTTTGTTCCGCTGCCTCCCCGTTGCGTTGTCAGGTCTACTTCGGTCCGCGAGGCGTCGTCGTCAGGGCTCTGCCTGGTTCGCGTCGGGTCTTCAAGGTTTCGTCGTGGCGTCGTCGTCGGCGGCGGAGGATCTTCGATGTTCCGTCGTACAGCAACCGCACCTCCATCGGTTGCTGCCCTTAGTTTTCCGGATACGGGCTAGGCGACCGACCCCGGAATGGGCCAGTGTACTGGCGGCGTTGGGGAGAGGCGTAGCGGCCTGGCGACGGCGATCGGGAAGGTCCTCGGGGGGTCCACTGCGCTCCTGCCAGATAGTCGGCGATGTCACGTGGTCGTTCACCCTGCTGTGGACGCGGCGCGTCGATGGCGAACCCGCGCAGTCCTATCCGTCGATACTGGCAGCGGCGGTAGGTGTGGCCGGCTTCTCCGCAGTGGTAGCAGAGTGGACGATGGTCGGGGGCGCGCCAAACGTCGGTCTTCCTCGGCGTGTATCGCTGGCCGGTTGGCGGGCAGTATGGCGTCGGTGGTGGCGGCGGTGGTGCCTGGCGGCGGAACTGCTGGGCCGGCGCGGCGTCTTGACGCGGGCGAGGAGGGGGGGCGTTGCGTCGGGCTGCAGCAGCATAACTCACTGCTTGAAGCTGCGGCGGTGCCGGCTGAGGAACACCCAGTGACTCTTTGACTTCCTCGCGGACAATGTCTGTGATCGAATCCACGTGAGGCTGCGGCGAAGGTAACAGCTTGCGCAACTCCTCCCGCACGATCGCTCGGATGGTTTCGCGCAAGTCGTCGGTGGCTAGTGAGTGCACTCCGGAATAGGTTGCAGACAGCGGCGAGCGGTTGTACTGTTTCGTCCGCATGTCCAGTGTCTTTTCAATAGTCGTAGCCTCGGCGAGGAATTCGGCGACCGTCGTGGGCGGGTTGCGGACAAGTCCCGCGAAAAGTTCTTGTTTGACACCCCGCATGAGCAGGCGAACCTTTTTGTCCTCTGCCATCGCAGCGTCGGCCTGACGGAAAAGTCGAGTCATCTCTTCCGTGAAGATGGTGACGTTTTCGTTTGGCAGCTGCACCCGGGTCTCCAGCAAAGCAGCGGCCTTTTCCTTGCGGACGATGCTCGCGAAGGTATTGAGGAACGTCGTCCGAAAGAGCTCCCAGGATTGAAGGCCTCGATTCATGGTTTTCGAACCACGTCTTCGCGGCGTCTTCTAAGTAGAAGTAGACGTGGCGCAGCTTCTCTTCAGTGTCCCAGTGGTTGAAGGCGGCGACTCGCTCGTACGTCTCCAGCCAGCTCTCCGGGTCTTCAAACAACGATCCACGGAAAGTTGGTGGCTCCCTTGGCTGTTGCATCACTACCGTTGTAGGTGGCAGGGGGTCTGTCATCGTCTCGGCGGTAGATGTGACGGTCTTCGGCTGCCTGGCGTTTTCGGGAAGGAGCCCGTACTCTGGTTGTAGTCCCTTCTGCCGGCGGCTGGTTCGAGGATCCGGGTTGACCTTAAAGTCGTCTTCTTCGCGGCTTGGGCTTGGGTCAGCGCTCCGCGGTGGCGTCCGGATCATGAAGCAGCACCTCCACCAGATGTCACGTGGTCGTGACGTCGACGAAGACAGCAGTCCGCACGTCCGAGATGAAACTGTTTATTTGGCCGAACTTGTGGCCAGGAAACTGAAGGTCGAACTACAGCAATACACTGATAGCGTCGAACAGAGCGTCGACCGTCGATCAACTGACAAGCGGTGAAGCGCGTCGGCATTTAAACACGTGCCGTCGAATATGCCAGCGTTATCGCTGGCTGTCCTGCAAATTCTAGAATAAGCTCGAGTGTGCGCGTCTTGCGCGCAATCTTAACAAAACGATCTACAATGATCGGGAAGCTTCGCGAACAATGTGGCGCGGTTTGCGCTGAGCGTTGCTGACAGTCTTGGGGGGTGTAGCTTCAGCTCATGAAACATAAGACACGCGGCAATATACCCTAACTTGTATGCGATCGCTTTAAAAAGGTTATGTATTCCCGCGACAAGTGTTCCTTGTGAACGAATATTTTCTAAAGCAGGCCAAATTTGTACCGAAAAGAGGAGCCGTCAGACTTCTGATAATGTGAGCAAAACGCTGTTTATTAATGATAACCTGCATTTAAAGTAGTGTTTTCCCTGCACACAGTCTTGTGAATCTAACGAACCTTGCTGAAGTGCTTTATATATTGTACCTGGCATTTCATCTTGTATTTCACTTCATTTTGTATTGTATTTTATTTTATTATACTTGGCATTTTGTGTTGTATTTCATTTCATTTTGTATGGCGTTGCAGGCCGCTCATTTATAATTAGTGTGTGTATGTGAACAAGTGAATAAATTTGAAAGAAAATGTGCAGCAACATTTGTTCTTATTTTGATCGACCACAGTTGACGACCAAGCAATCTTAAATGGCCGGGTAACAGTGTGGAGCGAATCATAGTTTTCTAATGATGCACTACTAATAATATCTGAGGCTTTACCTCCCAAAACCACGACACGATTGTGAGGGACGCTAGCGGAGGGCTCCGGAGATTTTGACCATCTGGTGTTCGTTAAACGCGCACCTGACATCGCACAGTACACGGGCCGCTACCATTTCGCCTTCATCGAAATGCGACCGTCGCGGCCGAAAGGCTGGGATTGAAACCGCGACCTCCGGGTCAGCACCCGAGCACAGTGACCGCTACGCCACCGCGGCGGACCTCATGATACACTAGAGGGAAATCTGGCGCTAGTGTCTACGGGCTTCAGCTTCAGAGTTCTACTATTATAGGAGTTGCGAAAATCCAAACACGCCACTGGCCAAAATCGTAGGGTTTTCTTATTGTGCCGTCATTTGTTGACCAAAAAATAAACTAATAAACACAATGCTCGTAATAACGCGAGCATTGGGCAGCGTTGAGCAACTTGCGAGAAGCCTACGCAGAGCGGCGTTACGCCATCTTGTCTTTGTATCACTGCTCCCAGATGGCGTGTCAATCGTCTGGTCCCCGCAGAATTGGCCATGAACATATCCAGGTTTCAGAATCTGAAAAGCGAGAAGGGTGGTGTGAAAGATTGGCTTGTCGAGGCTCGCGGAAGCACGTGGCGCTCCAGTGCGCCTGCAGAACTTTTTGCAGTGGGGTATATGGGCGAGGCGGAGTCATTCAGCAGCGACCAGCGGAGGCACCATTTCTATCAAGCTGCCTGCGTAGAAAAACTATTCTAAATTTCAAAAGGAGGAGGGAGGAAGAGGTCACATGGTGTCTGCCCTCTTGCCTGCTCTCCCTCCTAGTATAAAGTGAGCCGTCAGCCGTTAAACTGAGCCTGTTCACTTAAGTGAGCTGAGCCGTTCGGAGCCGCTCACTGAAGTGAGCCGCTTTGCCCATCTCTTCTCTGTCCATGAAACGTTGGGTGTGCGCGTGGAATAACAATGAAATATTCCGAGCACTCCGTTTCCCACTACAGGAAGTCTATGTTACCTGTACCTCAAACAATACCCGGAAACACTGCCGCTCCGGCGTCCCAAAGAATTACGTCATGATTACGTCACCGACGCCATCTTGAATAATTTGCTAGTTCGGCGGCTTTTTAAAAGGGGCCGTAACTGAAGGTGAAATTGGCGCTAGTGTTCATGGAGATTCAAAATTGAAGTAGCCAATGGCAGCCTGCCGCCGTGCCGGCAAAGCCGTGCGCCCCGCGCTCGGCCGCGGAGGCCGCGCGCGCGCCGCGACGCTAGTTTTGAATTCCTCGAAAGTTCCGTTGTTGCACGAAGCGAGTGTTGAGAGCGGGCACCAGGCTGGCCGTGCAGGCAGGCTATGCTTGGCGGACACCTGCAAGTCTCCCGTTGTGGTAGGCGGGTCATTGTTCGCTCTTGAGACTTATCGGAGTGGTCGTTACGTCAGCCGTGCTCCGTCGCAGCCGTACAGGAGCCCATCCTAGTCGCTGGCCTTGACATAAAGTTTCGTGATGTTCCGTTACATGAAGCGAGCTTTGGCCGGCGCGTGGAGTTTTTGTGGTGTTTGCGTTGTTGTGCGCACTTGCCGCCGTGGTGGTTAACGGCACGCACCATTCGTACATCATGCAACGGTGCACGGATACTTCAAGACCGGCCGAGTTCCGCAAGATTCTTCAAGGTTCCGAAAAACTAAAGGTGAGCATGCGGCTTGCGTTCGCAGCCACACATATACGAATTGCAGTTGGACAACACATTTATTGATTTTTTAATTACGACTGAATCGTGAAAAGCACGATGTTGCAGTTAATATCGCTGTTCCTAGAAGGAATGAAATTAAAGCACTTGAGGCTCATAGTTTAACTTTTGCGTCAATGACAGAACTGCGTGATGGAAGTGCGTTTTGATTTTTTTTGCCTGTTTATCACTCGCCATCGTTTAAATACGCGTTTCTGAGACTCAATAGGCAGTTTTAGAATAGCGTACGAAAAGTTTTGCGTCG
>NC_051185.1:138134419-138157160 GCF_013339695.2 Rhipicephalus sanguineus
TTTTTTTTTCATGAGGAGGTTTCGGTTGTGTCAGATTTCACATAAGCAGACACCTCAGTTTTGTCATGGCTTGAGCATAGGGGTGCTCACCACTGGCTGCTCGTCAGTGTTCTTAAACCTTGTCCTTTTCACTCAATCGTAATATGCGAAAATATGTGGGACAATCAATATTGTTAATGAAGGCCTCATCATTTGAATCAAGCAAATACCAAATTTTGATTTATTTTTTCAAATTTTAGCCTACCCTGTGTCCTTAGCATGCTTACAAAAGTTGGGAATCTGCACTGAAATAACACGTTCAAAAGCGCTTTATAGCAAAACTTGACCGACATTATTACGTTGTTGCCATCTCAAGTCGCACTTTTAACAAACATGAAGTTAAAGGGAACTTTTCCCCAGGTAATGACGTAATAATGTTGCCCCCAGTATTTTGTAGTCAGACGCTAGCGATATACTTGAGTAAAACTTGCAAGGTTTGTTAGAGCGATTACCGTGGGTGCGTTTGTTGACAGGTAGGGTGTGCCATGTATGTTTTGGCTCCAGCAGCAGTTTGGGACAGGTGGTAACCTTTGAAATAAAGTGCACATTACCCTACATCGGCAACCAATCACAGTCGACCATAGTAGAGTACCCGCGCTTCTCGAAATCATTTGAAAGGCTTGCGTCTGTACGAGCCTTGCGGTTGTCCTTTATGTAGCGTGAGCTACACTTGCCTAGCCAGAGCCGATTTCGCGTGGAGGGTCATCAGCCGTGCTGCGCATGCGCGAGTATCAGTGATGTCACACAGCTGGGTCAACGGAGCTGGCGTCTCACGCGCTCTCCGACACCGCCGCGCGCGGCTCGCCGATGCTGGTTTGCGCGTTCGGGAGAAGTGGCGTCGTAGGTGCGGCAGACACGCTGGTGCCGGCGCGCGCGCAGACACCGCCGCGCGCGGCTCGCCGCTGCCGGTCTGCGCCGCATTCGAGAGGAATGACGTCGTAGACACAGTGGCGCCGGTCGCGCGCAGCTATTCGCCTTCGCTGTGCAGTCGCCGTCTGACACTCCGCTGGGGCCGCTTAATAGCGCCTCTGACTGGCGTTTCCCGGTGGGTAACGCCATGGAGAAGGAAAGCACAAAAGCGAGAAGCTTATCACACCCGGACCCCGAAATAGTTGCTTGGCAATTAGCGGTTCAGTGTACGAAGATGAACAGAGGAAGACTAATAATCCTAGACAATCTGGAAAGCTAACAAAATGCAGCTGAACCTTTGCTAACGCTACGTATATCCTGACATAGCCAAGCCAAGCCACTGCAAATTTTTTTAATAGAGTTCATATAATCCACATCGTCAACCATTTACAGTGTACCATAGCAGAGTACCTTACTTATCTAAATCGTTTGAAAGGATAACGTCCTCCAGATAACTGTGTGTAGGTACAGCTGCATACGCCTCTCATATGATAGGGTGCTTTAAATCATTGAATTGCCGTGCTTCCATTGTACTGTGATAGCTTTACACACTCCCGCATCAAGCTCTTCCACAGTAAGGTACAACGTAGGGTACATCATTTTACTAGTTTCCTCAAACCACACAATCTAACAACAGGTCACTAATTGCACTCAATCACTCCTACAAAAAAAGCAGTCCCGTACTTGAGTACATATTTTCACAAGGTACAGCCTACAATGAGGGCTGCGGTATGTGAAATTCAATCAACCAATCAATCAGTCAATCAATCAATCAATCAATCGTATATTAGGACCGCCCAGCATTGCACAGATCACGAATTGTCCCACGGTCGCCTTCGTTATTTGTGGCACGAGCACGAAGGAGCGCCCTTTTTGCAGCGAAAGGAGGGATGAGATCACAATGGCAGCTTATTTTCGCAGCCGCCGCCGGTGTCCGTAGCCGCTATCACAGGGAATGAGAAAAAATATCCAAGATCGAGCTGGATTTGAACTCAGACCCTGTGCGTGGCAGTCCAGTATTCTACCACAGAGACACGGCGGTGCTTCACATCATACGCAAACAAACCCTATAGAGGCTCCATATTCGGCTAGGAATCGCGTTAACAGATGTAAATACCGTGGTAGAAGAGTAAAAGTGCAACCAGGTGTCACTATGCGGATTGCTTAAATCTTTTCCACAAAGCACAAAATCTACTACTGTGACTGTAATTGCGCTCAGTCACTCCAACGATACAACGGAGTCTCCTAGTTGAGTACATATTTTCACAAACTACAGCCCACAAAGAGGGCCGCAGTATATGAAAACCAGTCAGTCAGTCAGTCAGTCAGTCAGTCAATCAATCAATCAATCATCAATCATCAATCAATCAATCATCAACAATCAATCAATCAATCAACATCAATCAATCAATCATCATCAATCAATCATTAATAGCGCCGCCCTGCATTGCACTGTACGGGTGGGTGTTTAAAAGATTCCCGCCCATTACAATGGCTCAGGTAGCACAGCCATGATTCTTTGCCGTGAGTCTCAGCATCGGCAAGTATACATAATGACACAGATATGTAGCGGGCATCTCGCGTCTCCGCAGAATAGTGAGTAATGGCATAGTGCGTGCTTCCCTACTTGGCAAAAATTATGGTGACTCAGGGGGCAGTGTGTACCTCGCAGCTGTACTTGCCGTAGTCGCCACAAAATAGATTACCACGAACTCTTAGAAAGGCCCCTCGTCTAGCTTTCGCTATCGCTGTGATGCCTGTTACGCGAAGGCCTGGCGTTTTCTCTTCCTAGCATGTCCGACCGAACATATCCGATCTAATAAGGAGCAAATGTCTTTAAAAACAGAAATCGATGGTTTTTCAAGTTAAGTGTAATATTGGATACATACGGCATGGTAGCTTAGTCTAACATATTATAAGGACCAACTAGCTATCAGGATAATTACTTAAAATATTGATAAAACTCACTGAAATATTGTGAGGCTTGGGTTCGCTGCGGCACCTAGCAAAGAAGATCTCCATCATGTTTTTTTTTTTCGACGCGGCCTCTGGGATCCGCTTCGCCTGCCCGCTAAATATTAACTCAACACAATGAGCACACCGTTGCACGCAAACAACGAAGAACGAATGCCGCTTCCGGAGAACTAAGTCCAGGATTCGGCTCAAGTCCAGAATTCCTTTTTTTTGCGTGAAGATATTCATAGAAAAAAAAAACGGTTGAACCCTCCGTCATAGGAATCGGTATTACACAAAAGTAAGACGTGTCGTTACAAAAGTAGTTGCATCCTTACCGTAACTGATATAAGAGAGCTAGCTCAAAATCTATTGGTGTTTGGCAGATATAGCTCCGTTTAACGTGAATACACCCAAGTTGATGCTTGGTGGCACATCTCTGGCTCGACGACACACGTCCTTGATCATCGATTAGACAAACCTTTGTTGTAGCTGTTGTAATTAGCGGTGAGAGCGTAATAAGAGAAAGCGGTGTGACAGCCAGAAGAGCGTCGACTAAGGTCGCCATTCCGCGGCATGTTGAAGATTAAACAGCGCACCACTGCCGAACAAGAGGAAAACGCAACGCGCGTTTTCTCCCCGCTAGCCCATCCGCAATTTTTCCCGGGGCGAGCGTAATCGGGAACGCGTTTACAGAGGCTCTAACAGAGTGGGTGCTATGACCGAGGCCGAGGCTTGGCCTAAGGTCGCCACCTCTCGGTGTGTTAAGGCATTGACAAAACTGGCCTTTTCCTATTGGAAACGCACCGACTGGGACGGACGCGTAGCAACGACGCGTTTCAGGAGCTAATCGCGAAGGCCACGGTCATGATGCATTATTTCATTTTACCGCTCCCAGACGGCGACACCATCCCATTATGCCATAAAACTTTGAGTGCAAATAAACGACGCAGGAGGAAGAAGCTTCTTTGCGTCAAAGTTTTATATCATAGTGTGTGCCCACCTAATAGTCTGACACCACCCCGCCGACCAAAAGCACTATGAGAGGAAAGTGCAAGATATAAAATGCGCGTTTGTAGTCTTCAAAGTGTGCGATGGTGACGCAGTGGGAAGCATCCCGGGAATCTGTTGTCGCGGACCGTGAGGTCGTAGGTTCGATTCTCGTAGAAGTAACTTTTTTTCTTTGCCATCTGCTCATGTGCATTATTTCGACGTTATTTCCGTGGCGGAAAAACGTCACTGAAATCTTGGTGGTCCCCGGCATAAAACACTTCCATGTTAAAAACTTGGAAAATATAGAAATATTTGAACAGAGTTGCAATACATAGAGGCGCAATTGCATAGCGAAGGAAGACACCAGCTCCGATGTAAATTCATGGCTGGATTTTTTTATGTCAGTTGTTCTAGCACGAATTAAACAAGCCGTTTGAGATGCTTTGCACTTGATCAGACATCAGAAGCCAGTCACAGTGCAGCAGTCGTACTACCAGCGATCTTATCATTGTGAGGATTTATGACATGATGAAGTTAAGAAATTTTAGGTTTTGTAGTGTGTGAAGAAATATTAATATGTTTCCAGCTAATTTTTTTTAACAGTGTCATATGAAATATTGGGTTCTTGCATTGTGGCATTGTAGTTGGTGTCACCATATGCTACATGTTCTTTGGTCTGCTATGAAATTGTCTGCTCTCGAACAGCTAGATTTTACTGTGTATACAGATATTTGTTTTACTTATAGCCCACAATATTAAAGTTGAGACCCGTGGAGGGTTGCAATTTTCCTTCCTGTGTGAATTACAAGCAGATCTTGCAGAATTCAGCTGTATCATTTGCCCTTTGAATAAATAATAATATTCTTAACTAAACTATTCCTAACTTGCCTACTTAATTTTGTGACAGCGCAGCACTCTCCCACCTCGTACAGTTCATTGAACTACGAATCGACCGCATATTTTGAACACAGTCGTGCTCCTGCTTTTAGAAAAAAATTACACCATCTCGCACTAAAGGGAACCATGTGGGTATGCGTAGGAGTGCATGGTTCGACTTCAAGTTCAGTTCATTACGGCCACCATGCCCGATGTTAACGCGTCCTTGCAAGCGGAGCACACCGTGAATTCACTGTAGTTGCTGTTGCTGTTACTCGTCCAGAACTCTTGTTGGAGCACGCCACGCGGGTTCATCGCGCGTCTTCAGAATCTCGTTCCCAAAGCCATCACGTGATTGCTGATAGAGTCTAAAGGGGAGAGGCCACAGCGTCTTACCCAGCACCTTACACAAGTTCGAGCGCGCTAGGCCGTGCCAGCACACGTGGCTTTGCCTGCGTTACGCCAAGCTAGGACAGCATACGGCAGCCCGGGCCCCTAAAGCGCTCTGCACATATCATCATCAAGGCGGTCGAAGAACAAGAAGAAGACTTCTTGGCGCGAACGCGTGCTGAGATGTCTACGCTAGGTGGTAGAAAGCGCACGGTCACCAATGGAACTACGGATACAGCGAGAAGCACACGTTTTTGGGCTAGTCGGTTCATGTTCTTTCAGAAGCCACGGATACAGCCCAGCGGATAGTAGGGATACAGCCCAGCGCAAAAGCTGCTTCGCATCTAAAAAATTACACCATCTCCCACTATAGGGAACCATGTGGGGATGCGAAGCAGCGCATGGGTCGACTTAAAGTTCCGTTCATCACGGGCACCTTGCCCGATGTTAACGCGTGCTCGCAAGTGGAGCACACATGAATTGCACTCTAGTTGCTGTTGCTTATACGCGTCCCGAACTCTTGTTGGAGTACGCCACGCGGGTTCATCGCGCATCTGCAGAATCTGGTTCCCCGACACCATTACGTGATTGCTGAGAGAGTGTAAGGGGGAGACGCCACAGCGTCTTACCCAGCCCCTTGCACAGGCCCGAACACGCTAGCTCGTGCCAGCGCGTTCTAACTAGGATACAACGCGTTGGTTCATGGCGCGTCTGCAGGAGGAATAAACTTTACACATATGGTGCGGTCCTCAGGGTGGCTCCACGTGGGTAGCGACCCTTACGGCCCAGGCAGCAATAGTTGTTGTCGGTGACAAGCAAAGAACAAAAATTAAACTGTACTGATGTCCATTTGTATTATGCGCGTCGAACTACGGCCGCTCTTTACCATGACGTAGTGGTTAAGACGAACCAATGAAAATCGCAACATGGCGCCGTTCGCAACGAGAGGCGAGGTACCACTGCATCGAGACCGAGATTCGTCATTTCAATATTTCCTGCGGTGTTTATTTCTTCCAGAAGAAGCTCTTTCCGACTGTTATCCGCACGCACTCAGCATCATCCTCGGCGGTCGCCATTCAATGCAGTATAAGCTTGTGACTGAACAGCGTTTCAAGTGCACCGAAGCGGCAGCAGCTCGGAGTGTTTTACAACGCTTTAGCGCGTTCCGTCGTTGCGGCAGCGTCAAGTTGCAACACGGCGTGTGTCCCCTCCATCGCTCGGATACAGCAAGCATATCGCCTGAGGGTCACCACATCGGCGATTGTCGTCGTGTTCGTTCGTGTGCAGTGAGGTGAAAGTCAAGTCGGAATGTGCGCGTCTGTGTACGGTTTACCGCCCGCAAATGCCGTGGCATTAGCGTTGCCACATGTCCGGCTGTGTGTGTGTTACTTGGAGCTTGCAACGTCGCTATCTTGGTATCTATTGTGATCTGCGCCGTGCTGTATGCCTATATGAGTGACGCATGTGCGGACGAAGCGTCAGAGAAAGAAGGCGACCAACATAACCCGTTAGCGCAACACAATGCGAAAGTAAACAAACCAGGTGTGAAGAATATGCAGTGGTCTGTGCATTACAAGAAGATAATTGTGGTCATACGGTGCGTGTGTGATTATGTGACGTGTGCCTATTAGGGCAGTTGCGTTGTCTCAATGGAATTACGTTGCACAAGCCCAGAATGATGCACTGGGTTGAAGTGCCCGTCGCGTAAGTCTCACGCTCGATGCACGAACGCCTTGCAATGAAAAACGCCATGCGATGTAATCGTCTTCAAAGCGCCAAATAAGGCACGCTACATAATATCGCTGCGACGCAGGAACTTTCGATTGCATCGATCATGATCGTAACGGAAGTGACGCAGCTAAAACTATTATTGAGTGAAAAAGAAAGCTTTTGTTGTTAATGGTGTTGCATCATACTTCACGATATCATATTTGGAATTCTTGCTTTTGTTTAACATGCGTTTTTTGCATTTCTCATGTATTGTGTGCATGTAACCTTGTAGAGAAGTCATCTTGTCGACCACTGCATGACATGCCCGAATTGTGAACAACGTTTCCGATGCGCAAAAATTGTAGGCAGAAGCAGACAAAAAAACGGCCTGTGAAACGTTGGAAGCGTTTTTAATCGGAAAAGCAGGGGATGAGTATGTCAGCAACACTTCCATCGCGCTGTATGAAGCTAAAATTCATTTTCTTTCGTGACATGTTTCATTGTTTCCGAGGACTGTTGTGACGATGCGCCTGCGCAGCCTGTTGGTATATATTCCTGGAGATCTGCCTTCAATATATCAGTTGTTAGTTTTTTGCGCCTGTGCTCGTATGGTCTTCCCTTGTGTTGTGTTGTGTGTTGATGCGCTTTTAACGACGGTTTCGATGCATGTATTAGTGATAATTTGTTCATATTAAACTATAGTACGCTCTCGTGAAGCTTATAGTCCTTAGACCCTTGTTTTAAACGCTTATCTCTTCTTCTGAAGCCTCACCCCCTCACTATGCTTCACAAATAAATGAGGAGGGGTGAGGCGTAGATGTGGGGCTTCACAATAGACGAAAAGAGTACACTTACTGATTGTGTCCACCTATGTATACATTTATATGTTTTCCTTTTATTTCTTAGAGGATGCGCGTGTTATTTGTATGCCCGAGTGTATACGCGTGGCCTTTTGGCTGCTCATTTGTTTTGTTTTCACCATTTTTATCATTTTTTTATTTTTTCGCTCTACCTGCTCGGAGGACGATGCTATAAATGCGCATCGAAGCCGTGTAAATATTGGCTTGCTGAAGATCAGTATCCGATCGAAACATTCACAAATAAACTGTTTGTGCCTATATCATTTTCGTATTTCTCGTAGTATAGTGTATATATATATATATATATATATATATATATATATATATATATATATATATATATATATATATATATATATATTGTAGCGAAGCCTTTAATGAGTAATGGGTTGCGCTCTCTATAGCCTTCTAGTGGGTCGTCGCCTTTGGCTCTTCGCGCTCGCGCTCTGAGTCCGTGTTTGTGCCTTGACTGTCGCCATTGCATATCGTCGCCGACTACCGTCCAATAAACGCCTCAACAAATTGGTGGAGAGTGCTGTGCTCCTATTCGATGCCCCTGGAGCTGAGATCCCGTACCCTACCAACTACCATGCCTCAAGACGCTGCTCAGCAAACGTCTCCTTCCACAACGACCGCATGCCCCGGTGTCCCCCGCATCCGCGACCCTCCTATCTTCACCGGCGCGGATGGGACCGATGTTGAGGACTGGCTTGCGATGTACGAGCGTGTGAGCGTACCAAACAAATGGGACGAGGCAGGCAAACTCAGCAACCTGGTTTTCTACCTCGCGGGTGTGGCGGGCCTGTGGTACAACAACCACACCACCGAGTTCCCCACGTGGTCTGCTTTCAAGACCGCCATCATCGATGTGTTTGGCCGCCCTGCCGTTCGTAAACTGCAAGCCGAACAACGTTTACGTGAACGAGCTCAGCAGACCGGTGAGTCCTTTACGAGCTACATAGAAGACGTCCTGGACTTGTGCAAGAAGGCTGACGCGGCCATGCCTGAGTCTGACAAGATCCGCCACGTTCTGAAAGGCATCGACGACGATGCCTTCACTATGCTGCTCGCCAAGAACCCTCGTACTGTGGCCGAGGTGATCACGCTCTGCCAAAGCTACGAGGAGCTGCGCCGGCAGCGACTGCTGACCCGTCGACCTCCATCACGCGACGCCGATCTCGCAGGCTTGTCGGCCATTTCTGATCAGTCCGCCTTGCTCGCCGAGATCAAGTCATTCGTGCGCGAGGAAATTGCCCGCCAGTTCTCCCTACTGGCCTTCCCTCACCCGCAGCATGTTGAACAGCCGTCGACCACGCTGCTGGCTCCCTTACGCCGCGCTATTCAGCAGGAAATCGCGGAGGTCATGCCGGAATACCACCAGCCCCCTCCGGCACCTGCGCCGCTCAGTTACGCGCAGGTTGTAGCCAGGTCACCCCAAGCGATTCCTGTGGCTGCCCCACTTACTTACGCCGAAGCCGTCGCCAGACCTCAAGCCTTCGAAGCGAGTGGGCCGGCTGCGTTTGCCGACGCCATACCTAGGCCACCGATGCAGCCCATCATGCAGTCGTATCAGCAGACGCCTCGTCCACCGCGTCCTGCTCCATGGATGGGACCTACCCCGGCGAACCGATGGCGCACTTCTGACAACCGCCCGATCTGCTTCGCGTGTGGTTGCGCCGGTCATGTCGCCCGCTATTGCAATCGCGTGCAGCCGCCTCGTGTAGCCTCAGCCATCCCCAGCCAGTCAAGCCGCCCGTATTACGATTCACCGCCGCCTATGTCACCGTCGTCTCGCCCAGCTCCATCTACCCACCGTTCGCCGTCACCACGACGCCGATCACTGTCACCGATGCGGCCACGGCCGGTCACACGTGACCAGGAAAACTAGTCGTCGCAGTCCACGAGGCAAGGGCTGCGACGCTATCGAACTGCGAAAGCCCTCAGCGAAGCCCATCAAACGTGTTAGACGTGTTTGTGGACGGTGTGCGCGCATCTGCCCTTATTGACACTGGAGCCGCCGTATCCGTTATTGACGCCAAACTTAGCCGACTACTGCGAAAAGTGACGACGCCACTTCCCGGGCTCTCCCTCCGTACAGCAAGCGCCCAAAGTATTCACCCTACAGCGGTGTGCACAGCCCGCGTCATGATTAAGGATGCTCTGTACGCCGTCGAATTGATAATAATTCCAGCATGCTCTCACGACGTCATCCTAGGATGGGATTTTCTCTCCCACCACGACGCCGTGATTCATTGCGCACCCGCCGAAATAGAGCTCTCACCATTCTCTGATCTGACGCCGGCTGACAGTCCATCGTCTGTGAGCAAGGTACTCGTCAAAGACGACACCAAACTGCCTGCATACTCGTCAACGGCCGTGTCCGTCTACTGCGCCAGTCTCTCCGACACCGTCGCCCTCCTCTCGCCATCCGACCGTGTTTGCACGAGGAAAGGCTTGCTGGTGCCCTTCGCGACCGTGCAAGTCACTCAGGGCAGCACGTCAATTTTTGTTATCAACCCATCTCCGTACAGTGTTACGTTGGTGCGAGGAGAATGTCTCGGCAGCGTGGAACCCCTCGAAGACGCACAAGTTATGGACGAACCAGATGGCACGCACTGCCCCAGTTCCGGCACGCTCAGTTCTGTTACCACGTCTGGTTCATCGCCCGCTGATGTATTTGCTTCTTCCATTGCTGACAACCTTACGCCGGTCCAGCGTTCCCAGCTTCTAGACCTCTTGGAAGAATTTCGCGCTTCTTTCGATATTGCTCAAACTTCTCTCGGCCGCACGTCCACCGTTACGCATCGCATCGACACTGGCGCCCAACCACCACTGCGGCAACGTCCATATCGCGTATCTCCCACAGAACGCCGCGTAATCAACGAGCAAGTCGACGACATGCTTCGACGCGATGTTATTCGACCATCTAACAGCCCCTGGCGTCTCCTGTCGTACTTGTTGCGAAGAATGGACGGTTCTGTGCGGTTCTGTGTGGACTACCGACGACTCAATAAGATCACTCGTAAGGACGTGTATCCACTACCGCGAATAGACGACGCGATTGACAGCCTACAAGGAGCCGAATTCTTTTCGTCTATCGATTTGCGCTCAGGGTACTGGCAGGTACCTATGGCTGATGACGCTCGACCGAAGACCGCCTTTGTCACGCCCGACGGCTTGTACGAATTCAACGTCATGCCGTTTGGGCTGTGTAATGCGCCCGCCACCTTCGAGCGCATGATGGATACTGTTCTGCGCAACCTGAAATGGCACACGTGCTTGTGCTACCTCGACGACGTCGTCGTTTTCGCTCCAGACTTCTCCACGCATCTTCAACGCCTCCGGCATGTGTTGACGCGTTTGAGCGACGCTGGTCTGCAACTGAATTTAAAGAAGTGCCGATTTGCAGCACGGCAGCTGACAATACTCGGCTACGTCGTGTCCAAGGACGGAATTCTCCCCGATCCAGCCAAACTTCGGGCCGTGACCGAGTTCCCGAAACCTACGTCCGTCAAAGAACTGCGCAGTGTTCCTACTTTCGGCGCTTCATTCGAAACTTTGCGACTATCATATCACCGCTGACGAAGCTCCTTGGAAGTAACGGGCCCCTCCATTCGTGGTCGTCGGAGTGCGACGACGCTTTCGCAAAGCTCCGTCGTTTGTTGACGTCGCCTCCCATACTACGCCACTACGACCCTACGGCCCCTACAGAGGTACACACAGACGCCAGCGGTGTTGGCCTTGGCGCTGTCCTTGCGCAGCGCAAACCAGGATTCCCTGAATATGTCGTGGCATATGCAAGTCGTACGCTCACTAAAGCCGAGACCAATTACACCGTCACCGAAAAGGAATGCCTGGCGATCATATGGGCCCTTACAAAGTTCCGACCCTATTTATATGGCCGCCCATTTGATGTCATCACCGACCATCATGCACTATGCTGGTTGTCGTCATTGAAGGATCCCTCAGGCCGCCTCGCCCGCTGGGCACTTCGCCTACAGGACTACGATATTCGCGTGCTGTACCGCAACGGACGCCAGCATGCTGACGCCGACGCCCTCTCGCGCTCCCCCTTGCCTGACGACGATGCCCCCTGCTCGGTACCTAACAATGTTGTTTCTTCCATCGACGTTCACACCATCGCTACCGAACAACGCAAGGATAAATGGATCGCCTCGCTGATAGACTTGCTCACTGATCCGTCGGCAACACCAACCACTCGCGCGTTGCGTCGTCAAGCCCACCATTTCACCATTCGTGACGACCTACTGCACCGACGCAATTACAACGCCGACGGCCGCCAGTGGCTACTTGTGATACCCCGCAGTCTGCGTTCTGAAATATGCGAGTCTTTCCACTCTGATCCACAATGCGCGCACTCTGGGGTATCCAAAACTTACCACCGCATTCGACAACGATACTTCTGGCGAGGGATGTACCGCTACGTGCAGAAGTTCGTTCGCTCCTGCCTCGATTGCCAACGCCGAAACCTTCAACGCACGTGTCACCCGCCGGTCTACAACCATTACCTTGCCCGAACCGTCCGTTCGGGCGCGTGGGCATCGACTTGTACGGACCACTTCCTCTGACATCGGCTGGTAACCGCTGGGCCATCGTCGCTGTTGACCACCTTACGCGATACGCCGAAACCGCCGCTCTCCCAGCGGCTACAGCGCGCTGATGTTGCCTCCTTCCTGCTACACCGATTCATGCTGCGTCACGGTCCACCCCAGGAGCTTCTCAGCGATCGAGGCCGTGTCTTCTTGTCGGAAGTCGTCGAAGCCATTCTAAAAGAGTGCCGTGCTGTTCACCGCAAAACTACTGCTTACCACCCGCAGACGAATGGGCTCACCGAACGCTTTAACCGCACGCTCGGCGACATGCTCTCAATGTACGTCGCCGCCGATCACACAAATTGGGATGCCATTCTGCCCTTCGTCACCTACGCCTATAATACCGCCCCTCAAAGCACAACTGGTTTTTCACCCTTCTTCCTATTGTACGGAAGGCACCCGTCGCACACCATCGACACGATACTCCCATACAAGCCGGATTCAACTGAGTGTGCGCCGATATCTGACACAGCCAGGCTTGCGGAAGAGTGTCGCGAGCTTGCCATGGCACTTACAACGCAAGAACAAGAGCGGCAGAAGAGCATTCGCGGTGGGACCACCACTTCTGAGTCCACGTTCCTCCCTGGAGCGCTCGTATGGCTCTCGGTCCTACCACTGCAACTGGCCTCTCTACAAAACTACTGCCGAAATACGAAGGCCCCTACCGGGTCGTCGAGCGCACATCGCCGGTCAACTACGTGATCGAACCCATCGAACCATCTTCGGACATGCGCCGTCGAGGGCGCGACATCGTCAACGTGGAGCGTCTCAAGGCCTACTATGACCCACTCATAGTGACGAGCTGTTAGGTCGCCGGACGGCTCCCTTTTCGTACCCGGGGAAATTGTAGCGAAGCCTTTAATGAGTAATGGGTTGCGCTCTCTATAGCCTTCTGGTGGGTCGTCGCCTTTGGCTCTTCGCGCTCGCGCTCTGAGTCCGTGTTTGTGCCTTGACTGTCGCCATTGCATATCGTCGCCGACTACCGTCCAATAAACGCCTCAACAATATATATATATATATATATATATATATATATATATATATATATATATATATATATTCGCACAGACACCCAGATACATAGAAGGTAGGGGCCCCTCTTCCAGCAAAAGTGGGTCGCCTGCTGTAATGCCCACTGGGTCGATGCAGGTATGTAATCAGTAAATAATAAATAAATAAATAAATTGGGTATTCAAGGGCTTAAGGAATCGTGGCAGCGCTAGTGCAAGTTGACGAAGCGAGAAACAATCCCACGTAAAGCCTTTAGTCAACGCCACTTTAGAAGGGTACATCTCCTTGGCGTGAACGTAACGGCAACACATGCAATGACCCCTACACTTTAAGCACCATGTGCGCTTCACGCTTTCACTTCGTTGAAAAAAGACGTCAAATGAAGCCTTCGCGTTTATCTCAAACACGATAAGAAGCACGGTGACTAGAGACGCAAATGCGGTATTTACGGCAACGCGAGAGTCGACATTCCCGAAGGCAATTTCAGACCACCTCGCCATGCTTCGCTTTCAGTCACAGTTGCCATAGTTACAGCAGAGGGTAAGGAATCTGGCGGCTGAAAGTTTCGTAACAAAAATCACAAACGACCTCATTATTGTGATTAATGTCAGCTATTTTGTTTTATGAAATGGTAAAAACGACTCCTTTATTTTAAATTTGACCTTAAATCTGGCATTCTTTGTTTTAATACCTAAATAGGTACTTCGCAGAAATATCACCTTCGAGATATACATTACATATTCGTAGTACTCCGAGATGACCACGCCGGGAGCTGAGGTTTAAAGAACAGATATATTGTTAAGCTGACGCTGAACTCTCGTGCCTTCACAATTTTTAGGGGCGAAGCTTCCTACCCCCGTATTCAGAAACGCTCCTTCACTTGAACTTGACTTGCCAACGCCTTCAACGCGTTTCGAACGCGCTGCCTTTAGGCTGTGCCAAGGCACCACAAACGCGCTTCGACGCGCTGCCCAAGGCGGTGGGAAGTCAAGTTCAAGTCCGAGGAGCGTTTCTGAATACGGGGGTTAGGGTGTAGGTCGTTCCCTCCTCTGTAGTAGTAGTAGTAGTATGTATGTATGTATGTTAGCCAGCTCTAGTTTAATGAATTGCTTACTAGGTGAGCAATTCACTAGATATATTTTCCAGACGATCTCGGAGTGTTCCTTGATTTAATCACACTAAAAGACATATTTTGCGGGCGATATACTCTAGTGAGCTTTCAACTTTTCGTCTTAATGTACATGATACAGAAATTATTTCTACGAAAAACGCAAAGCACACCTTGAGCAAGATGTTTGGCTAAATGGGGCCATGAGGTGATCGAAGCCGGAGCACTTGCACGATCGCGTTCCGTTGGCTTTCGTTGGGCATGCTCGTGACCTCGCGTCGTGGAACGCCAAGAGGAACGCTACGCGTGTCGTGTCTTCCCTCTAGCCTTGCCGTTAATTCTCACATGGCGAGCGGGGAACGCGGTCGCTCCTGGCGCAATTTCTCTTTCGCTCGGAGTCGCGCTCGCTCTTCGCGCGCTTTCTCTTTTGCTAGGGAGCGGACACTTTCCCTGCATTTCACCGATCACAAAGCGGTGATAATGAGGGGACCGCGTAAAGCAACAGTACAATAATTGTTTGATGTTTAATATATACACGGTGTTTCACACTCTTTATATCATGTACTGGGCTCATCATCATTCATCCCGTGGATATGCTGTGGGTTTTTACAGCGAAAGCTGTAATGAGATCATTTCAGCGGCCGTTTTTGCCGCCGTAGTTGTCCGCCGCCGCCTCCGGTGTCCGTCACCACAATCGCTCGAAATAAGAAAAAAAAACGAAATAAGAAAAAAATTCAAGGATGGAGCGAAGTTCGAACCTGGGCCCTCTGCGTGGGAGCCCAGTATTCAAACTATAAGCCATGCCGGTGCTTTCTCTTTCTTTCATGGCATTTATTATATGGCGTATTTGAAATTATCGCAAACGCTATGACGTAGCGATACATTCACTTTGGGACATCGTCCAATGAACTGTTCAAAAATATTTTTACATTAACTCACATACTATACGTTACCTTCTCCCCAACGTCTCTTGATGTGAAGTGCCATTTGGACATGTTTTTTTTTATGGGACTGCACAGTCTGTGGAAAACGCGCATGCAAGACCGTAATGCAGAACTAACCACTGCTTCAAGTATGCATTTCATGCGTATGGCTCTCCATCTAAAGGACATTTACGAAGAACTTGACATGAGACCAGACTGGCACCCCATCTTGATGAGGTGTTGATCCTTACCAGCCTCCACGTGTGACAAGGTTTGCGGAACTTTTCCTGTTTCTCTGCACTTGCACAGTATATATGCATGTAAGCCTTCGAATGCTTGTGCAGTTTTTGTGCGATTATTGTCGCTAAGTGAGCCATGGCGGTGCTTGAAACTGTTTTGCAAAAAAACCCTATACAGGCTTCATGTCGGGAAGGAACCACAATAACATATGCAATATGGCGTGGTAGAAGAGTAAAATAAGCACCAAGCGTCGCACAACGCGAATTCTGTAACCAGCGCGAATTCTGAATTGCGCAACGAGTAGGTTGTTGAATGCTTCCAAGCCATTACAAAGGCCTCCGCCAGAATTCTTAATCGTCATCACGCACAGCATCAACAAAGTGCGCATAATGCCTTACATGCGTTTAGCAGGTACCACGGCTCTCCGTAGAGTGACGAAAAATGGCATAGTGCCTGCTTCCGTACTTCTCAAAAATTACAATGATTTATAGCGTAGTGGGTTCCTCGCAAGTGCACTTGTATTGGTTGCCACGGAAGCCCATAAGCGCATGATCCATTTCCTCGGGGTCTCAGTAAAGTTCTTCGCCCCCCCCTCTATATCCCACGTCAACGTATGTTACAGAGAATGGAGGGAGTGGGAAATAGCCACCGGGCGTCACCCAATGCAAATTACATAGCTGGTGGGCCGTTTAAAGCTTCCAACTCATTACAAAGGGCTGAGCCATAATTCTTCATCGCCATCAGTCGTCGCTTCAACGAAGTGCACATAATGCCTTACAGACGTGTGGCTAATGCATCGCTTCTCCGTAGATTGAAGAATAATGGCTTAGTAGGTGCTTCCCAACTTGACAAAAATTGTGATTTATGGCGTAGTGGGCACCTTGCTAGTGTACTTGTATTAGTAGCCCCAAGAGAGCTTACAACTGGTTCTAGAAATGCCGCTCTTCCAGCTTTCGCTGTGACTCTACGGCGGTATCATAGCAGGCCTGGCGTTTTTTATCTAGCTGTGTTTTCTTTATTTCAATGTCAATTCAGTATTTCAAGATAATGTTCGTATGCGTGAAAATTATTGCTATTGTTTAGGAACAACTTCCTTTGTAGCGCGGATGCATGCAAACTATGAGCACTGCGGCGTCGTGGGCGGAGCTTATATTAATTCTTAGGCTGTCACCGACAATAGATGCGTTTCTTTAATGGTAGTTTTAATAAGCTCCTCCCACTTTGACCGTGAGCGAGCTGGCAGGAGCGCTCTGGGGGGAGGAAAGCCTTCACAGCCCCACAATATGTGATTTTGCGTGGCCAATTCTTGCGCGCTGCAATTTTGGCAGATTGGGTTAACCGATGCGCATGTAATTAGCGCCAGCCGATGAGGACTAAGACATGAGTCAGTTTGAATGCGGCGGAGGATCGTGGCCTGCGCTCTCGTGAGGGTTTCATCCGGGCCGAATCTCGTTACTCGATGCCATCGCATGGTTACTGAAAGAGTGTAAAGGGGAGACGCCACAGCGTCTTACCCAGCCCCTTCCACAGGCCCGAGCACTCGCGCGTGCCAGCACACATTGTTTCATCTGCGTTACGCCAAGATAGGACAGCATACGACAGCCCGAGCCCCTAAAGTGTGTAAACGTATCATCGTCAAGGCTGTTGAAGAACAAGAGGATGAATACTTCTCCTTGGCGCGAGCGCGCGCTCAGATGGCTATGCTAGGTGGTACAAAGCGGACGGTCGCCAATGGAACTATGGACACCGCCCCGAACAAAAGCTGCTTTGCATCTAAAACGTAGCCAGTAATCGGTCAGCGACGAAACAGGTGCGCAAGTCTTACCCGTAATATAGTATTAAGTATTCCCAGTGTTTCGAAATTGACGCGAAGTCTCAATTTGCAGCTGCGTAGGTGATGCATGAGCCCACGGTTTTACCTGATGAAAGTCTATGATTGCGACCTTCCCTGGAACGTTGCTTTCTCGTGGCGTCGACACGGCGTCTCTTGTGCCCAGAGACTATCGCCGTTTGGAAAGGCCCAACGAAAGGTCATTACCGCGAATAATGAATCTCGTGCTTGGCACTCTATTTCCTTAGTCTGAATTTCCCTGGTGTGTACAATCCTGCATGTAGATGCTCTGTTTTATCCTAGAAATTACATTTACTTCACCTATAACCAAACATCCCAGCAAATAATTAACAGAAGCGCTCTTCTGATACATTTGAAGTGTCGTCAGAGTGAAGCATAAAACGGAGCAGCTGTATTCCCTATCTGCAAGCGCAGGTGTTTAAGCCAGTGGGTAATAAATCAGCACCTGTGCGTGGGGCCCAAGGCCCAAAAAGCAGCCCCTACAAGAAAATTTATTTCGTTTGATAAATTTCTTTCCTTAAACAACATGTGTTGCGATGCATATGGACAGACGCATACTTTACTCGTTGAGCCTTCATATCAATCCTGAAGTGTTAAAAAATAGAATTTGGTGTATTTAAATTAAGCATGTACAAATGAAGTTATATAGTATGCTTTACAATTACTCTTGAACTTGTACCAAAGCTAGCCCATGTTCTGTAGTTGAAGATGCAACGTGCAGCACGACTCCACAAGCAAATCTTCATTGTTACACAAAATACTGCCGCGGAATTTCCCTCAGAGCTTAGCTTCTTTGTGAGTTTAAAAAAATTATTTTGCTAAGCCCGAGCCTATTGAACCTGACCCACATAGGGTAGTCGGTAACGAGAGAAGCAGCACACGAGTTTCTAGTTCTGCTGACGACATATGCATATAGAACGTCAGATTTGACATGGCTTCAAGCATAGGCTTCGGAAAGCATGCCGCAATGAGATCACGCTATGTTCGTAAACAAGGATTCGATATCTCCCGAGGAAAGCGTGCCTGTTGTGGCATTAACTAGGGAGCCATTATTTTCTTACGGTATATCAAAAACGGACAACTAACCTGATGCCAGCTGGAGCGACAGGTTATTTGGGCTCATAATTCACAGAGACGTCTATTGCGCTCCGGATGCAAACTACGTGAACAAATTAAGGCAGCTTCGCACTAGAGGTGCCAAGCCTGAAGGAAGTGCGGAGGTGTGCAGCCTTCTTTGTTTGTCTGCGGTTTTCTCGTTATTTCCACCTCTGTTTCTTGATTTTTCTATTTTCCAGTTTTTTCAGTCATCTTTTCCTCTCTTTATTTTTATTTAGCTATATTTTTGTTTTTATTTTCTCGTTCATTCTCTGTCTTTCAATTTCTCCCTTCCTTACTTTTTTGTATTTTCACACGTGGTTTTGTCTGCGTTACGCGAAGCAATGACAGCATACAACAGCCTGGGCCCTAAAGCGCGCCTCACTTAAAACTGCCTGACTGCTATATTCCACGTGTTCAAGTTGCCCGCAGAAAAAATGTAGGCAGGGTCCATACAGCCTAATTTACAGCTGTACAGGGCATTATTTATTGGCTTTGGCAGCGGCGAACCGTCTGACAGCGTCGTCGCCATCGTCTCGTAACTTACACTCGGAGTCTCCGTGTCTCGTTTGCGTTTTTCTCGCTGCCCTCGGCATCTCTCCTCGCAAGGTCGTTGTTCCTTGGGCGTACCACGGTGCTCAATAAACGTGACAATGTTGGAGCGAGAATTATCCCCGCAGACGCGTGTAGTTCGCTGGGAGAGTGGAGCTACGTCCTAAAGACATGACCGACCAGTAGAGTGCTTGCATAGCACTCGCCCCCGCGTGCTCGGATTTAATTTTCTCGACGCTAATTTTTATACGCACCCTGTTGACGCAAGCAGTTATGGCCAAAACCTTGTCACATACAGTATCGCTGTAAAAAGTTGTAAAAAACACACTTTTACTCGCTGTAAAAAACACACTTGAAACTATCGCTCCAACGAAGGAATTGCCGATAGATGCAAGAAAACCAAATGATAAATTAGGTTAATAAATGAAGCATAGGTTAGTTCTTGAATACGCCGGTAAAAGTTTAGAAAAACATTGGAGCGATGAAGCTTGGCATGTTTCAGCTCCACGAACGTGAATCCTGGGGACGGACGAGGCATGCAGTGTGCGCCGGCGTTTCAGCTTCATCGGCCCTGCGTCGCTGTTGTCTTTCGCGGGCGAGCGCGCGTTCTCGCTCCTTCCGAGCTTACAGTTCACTGTTCATCGCAGAAAGAGCGTTTCCGGAGCCAACGCGCGCCTTTCGTTCTCTCGCGTCACTTGGTGCATGCTGAAGTGGCGCCGTTGAAGTGCCGGTGGGACAAGAAATCGCGCCCTTGCTGAGGCGGTGGCGCCATCTCTTGCGTTGAGACGGCTTTAATAACTTAAACGAGAGGCACACTTGCCGTAAGTTGTCTTCGTGTTAGGCACCGCAATATGCGATGAGGTATACTTTACAGCAGCACACTTGGCATTCGAACCCAATTTTGAGAAGGAATTTAAGAAATTTCTGCTAATTAATGCCATTAGATCGTGATTATCCCACTAATTCAAATTTGTTTAAATCGTGCTAGTTTATTCTGAACCGATTTTGACTAAATATACACTTGTTTTTGATCATAGTCTGACTACTTGATTTACCGAGTCAGCGACATGAGGCACCTACAAGCCGAAACCCTAAGGTGTCGCTGCTAAAATGGTTGACAATTCAGCATACCATGCGCTATACTAGTGTAGAGTGCAAACCACCCAAACGCTGGAGTCTTTCTTTGGAATCGTTACGGGTTGTGCTTCGCGGGAAAGGTGAGCGGTTCACTAATAACAGTTGCTGGGGGTTCAAGAGGAATCGAAACCAGGGCATCATTATGTCATCGTAGTAGACTCCCGATTAGATTCGACCAAGTAGGCTTCTGTAACATGCATACAAAATCTAAGCACACATGTGCTCATTCCAGTTCGCCGCATCAGAAGTGCGGCCGCCGTGACCGCAAATAAGGAAAATTATTCAAAGTATTATGAGGTGCACTACGTTAGAGTGTTAAGCTGTCATTGAATTGCGAAGCCTCCTTCCAACTTTCGGCCACTCAACGATGTCGAAGCACCCCACAGTGCAAATGGCGCCAAATATACGGCGCTTCTCAAGCAATGTCGTTCGTTTTACTGACAAGAGCGGCACAAGTTTCCCCATCTTTTATTTGTAAACTAGGAGGTGGCTAAGGTTCACACGAACACCATTTTCGTAAGTCAAGAGAAGACATCAGTGAAAGAAGCACTGAACTATAAAATGGGAATTGAAATATTCAAATTTAAAGTCTCTCTTTAGCCAATTGAGGACGCCTAAACGGTTAACAACTGCCCTACAAATAAGTAGGGCTCTGTGTGTTCGGGGTTTATTTTTCTTGAAAATCGGCGGGTGTTTATCGGCGTTGATATTTTTGGCGGGTAGGTGGCTGTGGCGTAACTTTTTTTACTTATCGACACGTCACAAAATGACGCTGAAGATTTGTATAAATTTTATACACACACACACACACACACACACATATATTATATATATAATATCTATATATATATATATATATATATATATAT
Source organism: Rhipicephalus sanguineus (assembly GCF_013339695.2). Lineage (NCBI taxonomy): Eukaryota > Metazoa > Arthropoda > Arachnida > Ixodida > Ixodidae > Rhipicephalus > Rhipicephalus sanguineus. Next base: position 138,155,550 of record NC_051185.1, read on the forward strand.
TATATATATATGTGAAGAGCCGCATATGTGTATATAACCAGTTGTTACGGTTCGGTAACGCTGCCAATGGGCAACGTTGGTATTGCCAACATCAGAAGCGGTAAGCTGATATGTAGTGCTTATGCGTGTCCCGAGAACACATGCACGTTTGACGAACTCGTGTGTATGTATGCAAGAAGTTCTTGACAGTTCTTGAACAAGGGCATCATCACCGTGATCAGTGAGCACCAGCAGCTGGTCATGACTTGTTATATGATCCGGTCGTGATCGTGGTGACGAGGGGTCCATGTGTAGTGAAGTATGTGGTATAATAGAGCGGTTGGAATTCGTGGATGCCTCGGTCATTTCGTCGACAAATTGTCTGTCGACAGAGCCGGCGACACGTCGGAACCTGAAGCCACCCTTCGCGATGGAGGTATATAGGCTGTCGAGGCTGGTAGGCCTGGATAGTGCTACGTAGACCAACATCAGTGGATGGTGTTTGTCGTATTCGTAGACTTATCTGGGCGTATGTGGCCTACGTAGCCTAGTCTACAAGCGGCTGTCAATCAATCGGCATCTTCCGCGGTCAGCATGAGGCCATCGCCCAGCCTCGTAAGAAATGAAGAGGACACTGCGTCGTTCTGGTGGACGAAGTGCACCTTACGCTGCGGTGATGTGGATATCATATGTAACTTATTGTATTCCTCCGGGGTCGAGCAATGCTTTAATATAGCTTGCTGAATCATAGAAATACAAACATAATGTTCATTAGACTGCTATAAAAGCGGAGCCAACACTGGAACTACAGACGTTAATCTCATATGAAGCCTGTATCGTAGGAGTATCATGTAGTGTTTATTGCTTTCTTGTAAAATTAGATAGCCAGCGCCACAACCACAATTGACGTTGCACCGTATTACGCCTGCGTAGGCTGTTTTCCAAACCAGTTTATAGACCTGGCGTGGATCAGTGGTAGAATACCTGAGTGCCACGCAGAATGCTTGGGTTCGATTCCTGCTGGGATGCTAATTTTCATTCTTTCCATTCCTTGAGCCAACGCTGCCGATGTTGGTTTTCCTTAACGCTCTAGCATTTAGGTAGTTACCAATGTCTGTTCTCGCCGTTCCCGTGTAGATATAAACTGTCAGTCACCTGTGGCGCATACCCGTACACCGCGGCCCGTGGTAAACGGGTATGTGCCACACGTGTCCAGTGGAAAGGGTTTGACGACGTACGCGACAGGATTTTAACGTTGTTCATGTAATGACCGGGCAATCATATTCGTCAAGTCCTCTTACCCTCCCATGCAAATTTTGGTCTACACCAAGTTAAGGAGGCGATCATGAGAGCACCCAGACGTAGGCGGCTAGATAGATAGATAGATAGATAGATAGAAGATAGATAGATAGATAGATAGAATAGAGAAACGCTCAAAGTGCCAGAGGTTCGCTAAGAAATGCTTCGCATTTAAAAAAATTCCAGCATGGAACGAGGTTCGAATCTGGGCCCTCTGCGTGGGAACCGAGTGTTCTACCTCAGGGCAATGCCGGTGCTTGAAACTGCGTGGCAAAAATGACCCTATACAGGCTTCATGTCGAAAAGGAACCACTTAACATATGTAATGTAGTG
>NC_051185.1:138157260-138231733 GCF_013339695.2 Rhipicephalus sanguineus
AGACCGACGGATTCGAAAGGGTCATCAGTTATGCTAGCCGGTCGCTATCAAAGGCAGAAATCAACTACTCCACAACAGAAAACGGAGTGCCATGGCCATCATCTGGGCTACATCGAAGTTTCGCCCCTACCTCTACGGCCGGCCCTTCAAAGTTGTGAGCGACCACCACGCCTTGTGTTGGCTAGCTAACTTGAAGGACCCTTCAGGTCGCCTCGCACGGTGGAGCCTACGACTTCAAGAATTTGACATAACCGTCGTTTACAAGTCCGGAAGAAAACACTCCGACGCTGACTGCCTGTCCCGCGCCCCGTCGACCCACCGCCGCAGGACGACATGGAGGATGACTGCTTCTTGGGAACCATAAGTGCCGAAGACTTCGCCGAACGACAGCTGAGCGGACCCAGAACTCAGGGGCCTTGTGGGAATACCTCGAGGGCAGGACCACCGTTGTTCCCAAGGTATTCACGAGAGGACTGACGTCGTTTTTCTTGCGCAACGGTGTTCTCCTTAAGAAGAACTTCTCGCCGCTTCGAGCCGATTCCCTTCTCGTAGTGCCCTCGACATTGCGACCAGAGGTCCTCCAGGCTCTGCATGACGACCCGACGTCTGGACCCTGGGTGTTTCTCGCACGCTCGCAAGAATACAGGAAAAGTACTACTGGCCGGCGCCTTGTCGCCGACGTAACTCGCTACGTCCAGGACCTGCCGGGACTGTCAGCGACGCAAGACACCGCCGACTAGGCCAGTCGGACTTCTGCAGCCTATCGAGCCACCTCGACGGGCCGTTCCAGCAAATTGGGATGGACTTACTGGGGCCGTTCCCGACGTCCAATACCGGAAACAAATGGATCGTCGTAGCTACCGACTACCTCACCCGCTACGCAGAGACAAGGGCCCTACCCAGAGGCAGTGCCGCCGAGGTAGCGAAGTTCTTCGTTGAGAACATCCTCCTGCATCATGGCGCCCCAGAGGTCCTCATCACCGACAGAGGTACGGCGTTACTGCTGACCTAACTCAGGCAATACTGAGATACAGCCAAACAAGCTACCGCCGGACCACAGCGTACCACCCACAGACCAATGGCCTCACCGATGCGGCTAAACAAGACCATCGCCGACATGCTGGCCATGTATGTCGACGTCGAACACAAGACGTGGGATGCCATCCCTTCCGTATGTGACCTTCGGCATACAACACGGCCATGCAAGAAACGACGCAAATGACGCCGTACAAGCTGGTCTATGGAAGGAGCCCGGCAACGACGCTCGACGCATACTACCAACCGCCACCGACGAAGACGACCTCGACGTTTGCCGCCTATTTGCAACGCGCCGAAGAAGCTCGACAGCTCGCCCGCCTGCGCATCAAGAACCAGCAGAGGGTCGACAGCCGTCACTATAATCTTCGACGACCCCAGGGAGTACCAACCCGGTGACCGTGTGTGGGTCTGGACGCCGATACGCCGACGTGGGCTCAGTGAAAAACTTCTTCGGCGATACTTCGGGCCATACAAGGTGCTTCGACGTCACGGCGCTCTTGACTACGAGGTCGTCCCGGACGGCATTACGAACTCCCAGCGACGCCGCGCACGACCTGAAGTCGTCCATGTCGTGCGCCTTAAGCCGTTTTTTGCGCGTTAGCGAACCTGGGACTCTACTTTTTTCCTTTGTTATTGTAATTATTTGTGTATGCACTTGTTTTTTCCTTTCCATGTTCTGTTGCAAGCATCGGGACGATGCTTTTTCAAGAGGGGGGCAATGCCACGCCCGCTTCTTCTTTTATCTTGATGTGTTCGAGTTTGACCAGCAAGGACGGTTATCAACGCTCGACGCAGGCCCCGAAGCAGTGTTCGAGAAGCTTCACGATTTGGTAGATCGTTTTGTTAAGATTGCGCGCCGCACGCGAATGTTCCAGCTTTGTCGAGAGATAACGTCGCCACCAGCAATATTGCTGGAAAGTTCCATAGCGCCTGTATAAAAGCCGACGCGTTTGACCGCTTGTCAGTTGATCGACGGACGACGCCCTGTTCGCCGCTATCATTGTACAGCGTGTATTGCTGTAGTTCTGGTTCTCATTTTCCCGGCCACAAGTTCGGCCAAATAAACATTTTCATTCTGCAAACGCCGACTGCTGTCTTCGTCGACGTCACGACCACGTGACAATATCAAGATTATCTGTTCCGTCTGTTGGAAGCCGTTCAAAACAGAGCAGTGAGAGCCATCTCTGGCAACGACTATCATGCAAGAACTACCCGAATAAAACAAGACGTTGCATTTCAGTCATTGGAAGATTGCTCTTTTATGCTAGTTGGGCAGCACAATTATAGTAATATATTTCACTGTTTGCCGCTTCATCCTCCTGCGCGCACATCTCGGCACATTCACAGCACACGTAGTTTCATGCGAAATCGTGGATACAAGTAACTTATCACCACTACGTAGAGGTACTGCACATTGGAACGGTCTTCTAGACTAAATTCATTCATCTCCAATCGTGAAACTTTCCATGATAAGAAACAGACAGGAAAAAGATATGGAAAAAAACAGGGCAAGAGAGAAAGAGAAAGAAATACAGGAATAGAGAGAAACAAAGAAAGAGATAGAAGCAGAGAGCGAGAAAAAAGAGGTCGACGGAAAGGTAGAAAGACAAAGAAAGACTTAGAGAGAGAGATAGACAGTTATCGAAAGAGACACGAAAAAGAGATAAAAAACATAGAGCAAGACACAAAGATAAAGAATAGAAATAAAGAGAAACAAAGAAAGAGAGAAAAATAAGCAGAGAAGAGAGACTCAGAGGTAAGACAGAGAAATAAAGACACAGAGAGCGAGAAAAGGAAAGAAATAGATAGAGTGAAAGAAATAAAAAGAAACAGATACAGAACGATATGCAAGAAACAGAGAGCAAGAGAAATAAGGAAACGACAGAAAAATTAAAGACAAACAAGGAAGGCCCCCCTGCTGTCCTCGTCCTTGAGGCTTTGTCCCACCTGTGCGAAGCTGCCATATTTTTTAAATTTAGTTCTTTATATGATTTGTCTTATGCGACAGGTAGTCAGATGAACAGACGGAGTCGAACTTTTATTGTTGCGTCTGCATAGAAATGATTCGATTTGGCAAGGTTCCTCGCGCAGGCGTTTTTGTGGCAAAGTGTTTTTGATGTGTTAGGCTATGATATTGTCTAGTTAGGACAGCTGTCCCTAAAAGCGGCAACACATGGTGTAGCCGCTGCCATTGAAGCCAACAGCACGAGAATTTCCAGGCAAAGCCCTTTCGTGTCAACACGAGAGACAGAACAACTAAAAAAAATCCGGCAGATCCCACGAACTATGGCAATCTATGCAATGCGAAGCTGCCAGCAGAGAGCCGCATAGAACACTTTGTTGCTCTTTGAGAAAAATCAAGTCATTCATCTCATGACATCTAGTTCACTTTTTATCCCATGTTTGTCATGCATGCATGTGTGTGCAATCTTTTATATATTGAAACCTACATTCTGATATATACAATGCGTGACCAGTCATTCGTGTTCGTCACGCACTCCTGTCATGCCATGCTAATTTTGGTGAATATTAAGTTAACAAACTGCCGGAAAAGCATCAAGATAGTGTCATGTAAATCATGTCGTACATATAACATGCATGTTATGATTTGCGTGTGAGGACCTGTCATTTATGTTCGCCATAGAATAACGTCACGCAATACCAGTTTTGGTGTGTATTAGGCTAGGTAAACGGCCGCGAGCGCACCACGACAGTGGCACGTAAATCATGCTGTACGTGAAATGTATGTCATGATTGTCATGTCACTACATGCCATTAGTGTTCATCATACAGTCGCGGTACGCAATACCAGTATTGGTTTATATCAAGCTAGCGAAACAGCCGCGAGTAGACCATGAGCGTGGCTTGTGAATCAAGCCTAAACTACATGCATTTCATGATTTTCATGCTGCCAATTGTCATTTATGTTCGTCATACAGTCCCGTCACGCAATACAAATGTTGGGGTATACCAAGCGTGCGAACCGGCCGCGAGCGCACCATAAGCGTGGCATGTAAATCATGCTGTATACATGACATGCATGCCATGATTTGGGTGTTGCCACCTGTGATTCATTTTCTTCATACGGTCACGTAATGCAGTACCATATTTGGTACATATCAAGATAGCGAAACGGTCGCAAGCGCACCATTAGCGGGGCATGTATGTCATGGCGCAAATGACATGCATGTCACGATTTTCACGTCACCACCTGTCATTATGATCGTCATACAGAAATGTTTCGTCGTACCAACTTTGGTATGTATTCATCTAATTAAACGGCCACGAGCACCCCGAGACCATGTGAAGTATATCATGCTGTACATGACATGCGTGTCATGATTTGCACGATTGCACCTGTCATTTACGTTTGTCACAGACTCTTGTCGCGCCGTACCAATTTTGTTATATATCAGTTAACGAAACGGCCCGAGGAGCACCAACACCGTGGCATGTAAATCATGCCGTTCATGATATGCAGGGCGTCATTTTTATGTTATGACCTGTCATTCATGTTCTTCATACAGTCATGTTATGCCATACCAATTTTGATGTACATCACATTAACGAAACGGCCGGGAAACCGCAAAGTCGTAGGCGGCTAGATAGATAGATAGATAGATAGATAGATAGATAGATAGATAGATAGATAGATAGATAGATAGATAGATAGATAGATAGATAGATAGATAGATAGATAGATAGATAGATAGATAGATAATTACGCTCAAAGTCGCAGAAGTTCGCAAAGAAATGCTTCACATTAAAACAAAACTAACCCCTGTCCGGGTTCCACTAAGTGAAGCAAGGCCTAGCCATGAGACAGGCCTAGAAGTTTCAGATCATCGAGTGTTTTCATAATGACGGGGATGGAGTCGGCCATCCACTCTTCCAGGGTCGCAGGCCTTAATTTAGTAGATATGCGTCCGAGGCTTCCGCCCACGGCTGCACGGCCACCCGGAGAATCCCACAAAACGTGGCGTTATCCAGGAAGCCACCGCACGCCACGCACGCGGGAGACCCGTCCTTGCCTCGTATGTAGTGATGAATGTGAGATGTCAATGAAGACTGAGTTACGGCACGCCTGACCAGCGCTGCCTCGCGCCTCCTCATGGAGTGAGGTGGATCATGATAAACCCTGCGGCTGTTACGCATCTAGTCTAATACTGCGCGCCTGTCGCAACGCGCGAGACCCTGTAAATCGGTTCACTTCAGTGAATCCGGCGACCACAGAGGAGGGCCCGGGAGACTTACACGGGACATGGCGTTCGCCAATTCATTCCCTCTGACCCTTGAGTGACCAGGTATTCACTATATTCGAACACGTAACGAATGGTGGGCATCGAAGTGCTTCGCAAGTAGGTTGTTATGCGCGCCTGGAATGTCACCTGTCGCGAAGGCTCGACAGGCTGCTTGGCTATCTGTGTGGATCAGTAAACAATGGGCCTTTTGGATGCACATAGTAACTGCCTCTACTTTGGCCGTGATTTCTGCCATGCAGTGCGTGCTGATGTTATCATGGAAGCCCCGAGACAGTGGTACACCATCGGGCTCTCTTCCCGTTCGGAAGCCCTCGTAGGTCGGAGAAGGAGATGTGTCCGTGTGCAAGATCCACTCTTTTGTTCTTTTTTTGTATGTGTTGGACTCGCGCTTGTCGCCGCGCTGATTGGGTATCCTATCCATGTGGTGTTGTACAGGTTCGACGGTGATGTGGTCGAGCGTCGCCCATGGGGACCGGGCTGCTTCAAATGTGGCTGATGGAGGTATATTTTAGCCGAACTCAGGAGGTCGTAGCCCAACTCTAGAAGTCAACAACAGAGCTGACACATATTTTCTCTTTTACCTGTGTATAAATTCGGAGTGTAAACTTACGACTCTATATATAGATATATATATATATATATATATATATATATATATATATATATATATATATATATATATATATATATATATATATATTCGGAGTCATTAAACAGCATTTATAAGCGAGCACTTCAGTATAGCATAGCAGATAGAATATATTATGTTAAAGGTTGACTAGAGCCTATTGATGGCGCCTAAAAGCTTTGAGTTTGCCACTTTTATCTTGCACAAACGAACGATTATGAACTGTCGTCGAAATGAGACGGAGCACTTCCCAACGTTAGACTCTTTTCGCCAAGGATGGTGCATGGGACTGGAAGCCATCGCGAGAATCAAATATGATATCGTGACAACGAAATTAGAATGAAACGCTTCAGTAATGAAACAGCTGAAAACATTTAAGGTTTCGGGACGCAATTCCGAAGGTAGTAATGACATGAGCGTAAACGTTTGCAAATGCAGCTGTGTGCTTGAACTCTTTCATTTAATTTCATTTATTTAGAAATACTGTGAGTCTTTGGACAAGTAAATGCACGTAAGCATGAGAGTACTAGAAATGAAGGACGTGAGAAAGAAAACGCCCAAACAGGAAGAAAAGTGGCAGTCAACATGAGAAACTTTCTTTGATTGCACTTTAAAAAATGCTCACAACAATCTCAACATTAGTCGCGTGACATCAGTTTGGTAGTAATATCATAGATTTAAAAAATACCACTACAGTCATCGCAATATTGAGATTGATGAGCCATTCCCGGCGTGGAAATTAATATTGCTGGCATAAATACCATGTGTTATTTCTTCTGGTGGTCACATGAATGATCCGTATGCGTGTCGTACGTGGCAATTACTGTTTCGTCGTCGCATGCTAATTTCGGCATAATTGCGAGGAACACAGCCAAAGAAATCGTGAAACGCAGAAGCGCAGTCGCAACACCAACTCGTTAAGTGAAAAGGAAACGATGAAAAGTATCCAAATAGCGCCCTCTTTTTTGCCGATGACGTGGTGTGATGACATCATTGTACATTACGCGTTTGTTCTGCGTTGCGGCCTTCCTCGCAACCTAGTCGGCACGACGTCATCTTCTTTTTTTTAGCATTCGTGGGCGTCTCAGAAAGAGAAGTGGTTCTTAAAGGAGAGGAACACTGCAGCTAAAACATGTGTACATTGTTCGCATCTTGTGGAAGCGAGGATGATTATCCCAGCAGGTACAGCGCACGGTGCCTTCCTAGACATGCGGTCGTGTAGGTTCGAAAACTCACCACTGCCAACGCTCTTTAAGCGATGCATCTATGAGTTATATATCGGTAGCTGCGCCGCGGTATATTTTGCGAAAAACCCGGTACCAGGGATTTTAGAGAAATGCGGGTTTGCACAAATGACACCCTCGAATGTGTGGTGGTCACATGAGTATTCGTATGCGCCGCTTCCCAATAATTGATGCGCTCTCGATCGTGGGCTCGTCGGCGATCAGCAGTTTCCGATATGCAGATGTGATCGTTTATCGAGGTCACTTGTTATTTATGTCGCCACATGATCCTGTTGCTTTCATCTTTGCGCTTCATTGGTTCACGCATGACCGTAGTTGTTGCCTGCAGTAGCAGTATTGCGCTTTTACGCACGTGCGTGAAGGTCCAATTACCGACATGGAGGGAGGAAAAAAATAAGAAAGGGCATTGCGCTATGCGAAATGCCCTTTCACCGACGTTGTCATCGTCGGTGACAACGTCACCGACGGTGACGTTGTATGGATCGGAAAAGAGATTGTTTGATAGCTGGATAGCCTAAGGTGGTGTTGAGACTGCGCATGTGTGTATGTTGTATATTTATTTCTGGGTTTGCGCTCAGTCTAATTCAGTTGGAAGTGCCGCCCGTCCTGTCGTTGTGTTTTTCAAAGGTATACTGCGCTAAAAGGAACCCAGTCGAAAAATCCGACAAAGCGCCCCTGTCGGTCCGACAAAGATAGCTGTCGGCCCGACAATGATAGCTGTCGGCCCGACAATGTAGCTGTCGGCCCGTCAAAGGTAACTGTCGGCCCGTCATAGGTAACTGTCGGTCCGACAAAGGCCTGTGGGTACGACAAGGGTCTCGTTTGCCGATCTTCGAGACCGATAAGGTACCTGTCGGTACTACAAGGGCATTCTTTCCCGACCTCCGAGACCGACAAAGGTGCCTGTCTGTACGACAAGAGTATTCTTTGCCGACCTCCGACAAAGAGCTCGGTACGATAAGATTCTCGTCTGCGCACGACCGACACCGATAACGTCGCTGTTTGCGCCGAAAACATTCCACTAGCTACATAGCTCTCCGGCACCGACAACGTGGCAAACGACGAGCGAGCGAGCGTTGTACATATGACGCCAGCTATGCGGCGGGCCCGTGCGGCCGCCTCGCATGCGTGCGTTTATCAGACCGATAGAACATGAAACAATAAGCATTCGATAGATCGATTCCTCATATAAAGGCGCATGCGTGGCCAGGCCGTCTCTGCTTCCACGCTAGGACATATTTGCGTGAGCACATAAGCGTGCGCATGCAATGACCTCGCTGTTTGCACCGAAAACTCCGAAAACGATGTCGCTTTCCGAAACCGACACCGTGGCACAGCAACCGAGCGAGCGTTGCATATGGCGCCCGCGATGAGACGGGCCCGCGCGGCCACCTCTTCGTGTTAACTCGTATGCGCGCGTTCATCAAAGCATGAGAGAAAACAGCAAGTATTCGATAGATCGATGCCTGAAAAAGGATCGCCGCAAGTATAGTCAGCAATTGATGAACCTCTACGTGACGCATGCGTGGCCCATCTTTGCTTTCACGCTGGACATATATACGTGTGTTGTGGCAGAACGAGCGTTTTCCCGCCTGGCATCTCAGGGGCGTAGCCAAGGGGGGGGGGTTCAACCCCCCCCCCCGAAATTTTTCAATTTTGCTTGCGCATATATACACGCACACATACAAACACACGCACGAACATATATAAAGTATGGTTGAACCCCCCCCCCCCCGAAAAAAATTTCTGGCTACGCCCCTGATGCATCTAGAAGAGCGACTCTGTGCGTCAACTGCGCACGCGAGCCCCAAAACTGGCGTGCTGTGGTCGGTCGCTTTATCCTAATTAATTGTTCTGCAACGACATCTATGACGCAAATCCTAAATTTGGGTACACTAACCGAGTGGTTGCGGCCGTACAGAACACTCGATGTGCATAAAGTGTGGCACCTCGAAATTCTCTGAAACAAGGCCTTTCACAAAGTGTAAGGCATAAATGACTAAGTGGCACCGCAAACGAGTGATCATGTATTCAGTACGTGTCGTAGCTATGGGAAGAGCGTGGCAGGCACGCGTTCTTACGCAGCCTGAAATAAAATTCTGTGTACCCTTCCTCCCCGTTCGTGCACAGTGCCCCGCCCAGGCATCCCCCCTCCCCCCTGCCAATCCGCTCTCCAGTGTCTTTTTTTCTTTTTCTTGTTTTTTTTTTGTTGTGTATACATCAGTGTGATTGATTGACAATAACATAAAATAAAAACATTTCCAATGAGCTCTCCACAAATAGGGCAGTCTGTGAGAACAGGAGTGGACGGAAAGCCCATTCTTCCATACCACTGTGAAGCCATGGCTTGTGGTCATCCAAAGAATTGTTGACTCATTTTGTGATATCTGCTAGTCCTGGTGCAGTCCTCATTAACACAGCTTTTTTTTAGAACATTATGCACTCATCCATCATTCCTTCAAAAAAAATTTTGAGTGGCTACTACTGTAAGATCAGAAGGCGATTCCTGTCCACAAGTCCAGTGGCCAACCATTTACCACCCGGTCTCCCTAACTAGCATCTCATGTGAAATGCTCAAGGATATATGTTATCATCTTAGCCAATAAAGTTTCTTGACTCCATCTCGGTTTCACCAGCCAGTATGGTTTTGTAAATTATTTTCTTATGAAACCCAACTTCTTTCCTTCACTCACGAATTGCACCTATATATATATATTGTTCTTCAATGGCTGACTGTATTTTGTCGTTCATTAGAAAGCATTTGATAAAGTATGTCACAAACTTCTTCTCTTATAGGGGCCTTGCAATGTTATTTCATCTGTGCCTCCCTAGTCACCTAAGAGAGGGAGGGGTGCAAAATCTGCCCCACACTTTGACTTAGTAGGGGGACAGGGGACTGCGATGAATGGCAAAGGCTGGTTCTAATCACCGCGCACCTCTTACAGAGACATACCGGACGACTCTCCTCATGGTGGCCGTTGTGCAGTGCACCTAGCGTCGTTTGGCAATTGTTTTCAAAATTTCATATTCAGAAACAGAAATCTTTTAGTATCTGAGGAAGTATAAAGAGTGCTTTTATAATTTTCCCGGATAGGCTGCACAATAGTGTGGCCTATCTGGCACCATGTGAATATTATGTGTGACTTGACGCGTCAAACCAATCAAAACGCCCATCCAATGTCGTTGCTCCCACGTGATGAAGCATCGTTTCCTATCGTCAAAATAGTCACTGTGTGTCACTCTAGTCCCAAACTAATGTGGTTTCTCTGTTGAAATAAAATTGTAACAGCTTTGTTTTTGACGTTGCCACTGTGCAACAATCTCGGTGCATTCCACAGTACGAAAAGAAGCGATGAAAAATTACATAATTAATTTGTGTTGCAGGGCCCCTTTCAACAAAGCAAATTAAATATAGACACTCGTCTTCTCACCTTGGTTATTCAGTCTGTTGCATGCAATGGCATGACATCTAGCAGCCTGTTCATTCTGCTGCACCAGAAGGGTCTGTTATAGGCCCTTCGCTCCTCTTAATATACATTGCTGACTTTTCAAATTGTGTGTTCTGAACTTCTGATATTCACCTCATTGTGGACAATTGACATTTCATGAAATTAACAACAATAATGACATTACGGCCTTACAAATGACCTAGATGCTGTATCTAACTGTTGGAACATGTGGCTCATGGAGCTAAATCATAAAAAATGCAAAGCACCCCGCTCAACTCGAACTGCCACTACCCCTCCCTGTTATCTTTTCAATTGCACGTCATTTGAACCTGTCTTTACATTTCACTATCTTGGCATTCAGACTACCTTTGATCTTGACTAAACATTACACATAACTATTAGTGTTAGCAATGCTAATCACATGCTAGGTTATCATCGCCGTAACGTCTCTTCTGCCTCTTCCTCTCTCAAGTTCATCATTTACAAAACTTATCACAAGTAAACTTGAATATGTGGCTGCTATATGGTATCCATATACTACTAGCAAACTACTTATTGTAATGGAACTTGCTCAAAATAGTGCTGCCAGATTTATGACTTACAACTATAACCATGCAGCAAGTGTAATGTCCGTGAAAATTGTTCTCGAATTACCATCAACGGCATCCCACCACAAAATTTTCAGGCTATCATTGTTTCATAAAATTTATTACTATATCCCACCGATCCAACATGATTTACTTTCCCCACCTTTGTTTATTCCTGCACACCTTGGTCATAATAATAAAATTAGTATCGCCACATGCCGCAATAGAAGTCTCTCCTGCTCAGTGATCCCTCAGAGTTTGAAGGATTGGAACCACCTTCCTAGATCACTCGCATCTATACAAGGCATTTTCAGTTTTTGTCAATCATCAACTAACATTGTGTAACTAGGAATCTGAGTGTTGTTTTCTTGGTTCGCTTTATACATTCCTATTCATGTCATATTTGCTACACTACAGTTAAAAACAAGAAATAATGTCCCCTATGCTTCCTTGGTTTAATTGCCTGTTGGTTTTATGTCATCGTGTCAAACCAAGAAATGAGCCCCTCGAGCAAATCCCCTTCTTTCATTAGGATCTTCAATTGTGTCTTTTAACCACTCCCCTTTGTAATGCCCTCAGGCCTTGAGGGTATAAATAAACAAATAAATAAATAAATAAATAAATAAATAAATAAATAAATAAATAAATAAATAAATATGGATGCATACATCTGAATGTTGATGGCACTGCCTTGAAGACTGCACAATATGCCACAGTGCAGCTAGATAATTGAAATCACAGTAGGCATTCTGCTGCAGATGTCTATGTTGCAAGACCAAGAATCAACGCCTCTGTCACACGTGTGAAGCCCTAACTAGATATTGATTACAGCTGTACATATGCAAAAATAACCAGCTAAGATGGTTGTCTAAGAAGGCAAATGAATTTATGCAGTCGGGACTCAACTCTTGAAGTCTAGTCAGCAACAGAACCCTTTAGAGCATTTTAACAAAGGTGATATATTTATTAAATGCATACTTGCTGTAGGCATGATGTTTTTGGCAGTAGTGCGCTATATTTGTACGGCTACCTTGCTTACCTAAAATGAAACATATATCCCGTTGAGCTATATGTAAACTACTTGCTAAAGGCCTTGACTGACAGAAAATGCCTACTTTCTATTTATTTTCGGTAAAACACCCCCTCACCAAATTTCGGAAGGGTGTTGGAGGGCGGGCCCCTTGGGCACTGCCCTGACTATGGGCCTGAGCACTATTCGTGTTCCCTTTCTGTGTTTCCCTGTGGTTTTCTGCGCTGTTTTTTTAAACTAAGGCATCATGAAACATTGTGTTAGAGGTAAACCAGTAAGTAACATCAGCGCATAACCAATGGAGAACAATTCTACATCAGTGAAATCCTACTAGAAGAAACACTGCAGAACAACGGTGAACTTTCAAGCAGAGCTTCATGCTGCGCCAGTACCTCACAGTAATTAATGCAGCAAGACCATCATTGAAGGTAGTTGCTGGCCTGGTGTTAGATAATGAGGATGAAACAATTTTGGCACTTTAAAAAAGCTACAAACCAAGCTCAATCCACATACTTCTAAAGTGAATGGAAGTGAATGACAGTTTTTACTTGGGACCTTCTGTATTATGTCAAGTTTCTACTTGCAAACAAATGCAGTTCCAAGTGGACATCAGTGCAGCTGTTGATGTCACCTCAGCTAGACATGTCAACATACAGCGAATATACAACTGTGCACAGCGGTCTGTGACCAACTGGTTACTCACTGCAAAAATAAAAGCCCTCATATTGACAGGCTGGCTGTACGTAGCCTGCAGGTAAGTGCCAAATACCCCAAGACGTGCACGTATACTTCACATAAAAAGATGAGCTCACAGTTGAGAACAACCTCATATTCACAAGATTGCACCTAATTGTACAAATGTCGCTAAAAGGTGAAACTAATTTGAAGCAGCACTCATCAGATTTTGAAATTGAGAGCTATCATGAGCTGCCACACCAGAATCCCAGACAACGCAAAGGCATCCTAGGGACATCCAAATGACATCCCTTTTGGGAGTTCGGGACATCCAAAAGACGTCCCACACAAGGTGGAAAAACATCCCAAGTGATACAAAAAAAGACCTTTTTGGGATGTCCCAAAACTGCATGCGTGTGGGATGTTATTGGGACATGTGGCCACTTTTTACTGCAGGATTATTTCAAAAGGGTGGGACATCTGCTCCCATAACATGTTAACTTGCTTCATCGCGCTCAACCACCTCCTACCTGAGAGAGCCAGTTGCCTCTCCAGGAAAGCATATTCCTCGTCCAACCAACCCACTTTTTTTTCACATAGATAACTAGATAACTTAAAACCAAGTCATGTGTTCAGAAACCAAGCAACATGCATGGAACATCATGTGACCAGCAAAAATGATTTATTGCCTCACTATTATATGGCACTACAATCATGCCGAGAAGGACAGAGAACTTGGTATTGATGAGCGTGTAGTCTAAGGTGCACACTTTCGAGTGGAGGGCCTTCCATGGCGTCCAGCAAAAGGGCTTGCAGAGGCAGCTGAGGACAACAAAAACAAAGCCTGCATGTATGTATACGTACTGCACACAACATGCATGAAAATGGTGAACAACAGGAACATAGCATGACTATATTGTCTTATGTCTCCTGAGACAGGGTTAAACCTCATTCCAGATGCACAAGTGCCTGCTTTTACTTATTGCTTGTCAACACTAGAATCATGAGAAACTCTGTATTTATGAGCATGACATCTGGGGTGCACGCTTTCAAACGCAGAGCATTCCAGCTGGCGTCCAACAGCAGGGCTCGCAGAGGCAGCTGAGAACAAAAACAAAGCCTTAATGTACATGTCCATACTGCACACACAAACGCACAAAGATGGTGCACAACGGGGATATAGCATGCCTATTTTGTCCTGTGTGTGTGTTAAGAGGTTAAAGGGACCGACAACCAACTTTTATGGTACCTATTTTCTTTAACGCGACAGAAAGCTTACCAGTCAGAGTGTATAATCAAGGAATGGTGATGTGGAAAATGCCGTGAAACATTTGTAATTCGAATTTTTCTATCTGCGACGGATATGAAGTCGTATACACACGTGACGAAACATGATGCAAACAGTGAGCGTGACAGCGGTTCGTGTTCGAGCGCGGCGGTTTACTGCGTGTGTGTGTACTCTCGCGCATGCGCTGCGGCTTGACATGGTCCACTGGCTACCACGAAGGCAGCGCCGTTACTTGTCACCATGCAACTCCTTTTACCTCATAAGCAGCACAGAATAGAGCGGGGATGGATAGTAATATACATACTAATATTTTTAGGACCAATAATGGCACACATGACGGTATCAGACTATGTGACTTTGTACAGCAAAGTGATCAACTCCGCAATCTAGCTTCAAGGCTCTTGCGATAGGTTGCACAACATGCCTTTTTTTTGTTACTTTTAAACACAATTTAGAGACATAATCCTACTCACAGCGCGAAAAAGGATGCTGGATATGTCAGTATATAGCGCGGTCTTTTCATTTCTGACAGGATCTAATCACAAGTTCTGGCCAGTTGTCGGTCCCTTCTCCTTTAAGCCTGGTTCATACTGAAGTGCTTGTAAACAACAATGCACAATTTTACTTATTGCTTTACCAACGAAATTCATGCCAGGAATGACAAAGGAATTGGTATTTACGAGCATGACGTCCAAGGTGCACGCGTTTAAACACAGAGCCTCCCAGCTGTTGTCCAGGAGCGGGGTTCGCAGAGGCAGCTGAGGAAAAAAAACAAATCCTTCATGTATATGCATATCCACTGCAAGCACAAATATGCATGAAAGTGGCCCACAAAACAAACATAGCACAACTGTGTTGTTGCATGTCTGCTAGTTTAAGAGGAGTAAAACCTGCTTCATAATTACTTGCTCATAAGCAGAAATTTCTCCTTTTAGCTTACTCTAATTATGTCGGTTACGACTTTCGCATTTACAAGCATGAAGTCTAAGCTGCATGTTTTCCGTCTCGTAACCTGCATGCCTATGTCCAGGAAGCTGAGCACATTCTATGTCATTGCCGGTAGGCAAAGGTGCAGACATTTGGGGTAAAGGTGCACACCAGGGGCACCACTACTAGAAGCAGCTGAAAAAAAAGAAAAAAGATCATGTAATATGTGTACACAGCTAGCACATGCAAAAAGAATATCATTGAGCAACAGTGCATATCACAAATGTGCTACATTTGTTTGGAAGTAAAACCTACTTGACAAACAGAGTGGGCTAGTTGGTCATTTCGGTTGTGTGAAACTACTTGACTGCTGGTAAAGGATGAAAACAACATGCACTGAAAAAAGGCGGAGGTATCGGGAAGCCAGACAAGGTGCCAATTGCTAATATGCACCGAGTGACTGAGCAACAGGTTCTGCTGCTTCATAGAGATGTAGCAGAAACACCAACATACATTTTTCAGTTTCTTGTTTCAGTAAGGCAAAAATCATGATCATAATCACAAACGATACGGTATATACCAGTACAAAACTGGGCTGTGCCCTTTCTTCTGATAACCGGCTAACTGATGGCCAGCAGCAGGACTCACACGTGCAACTGAATAAAAGAATAGCAATAATATGCGCTGTTTTGAACATAAGTTCTGGCTTTTCTTACAAATGGTGTCATAATGAGAGCAAAAAATTTGGTACTGGGCATAAACTGAGGGCAAGCCAGTCTTGTGTGCAGCAATGCTTAATTCATGTCCACAGCCCACTACAAATGGTTAAACTTGACACATGCATTTGACGATTCCAATTTTTTTTACGTTTATGTCAGTTGCCGTGGAAAACATGTACAACAAACCTTTGAAGTTTTTTTCTTTGTCGTCCAGGACTTCTGGTCGTTCTCCACGGCACTACGCACACGCCGGCTTGCAGTTATTCGAGGCAGATCAGCCATGTGTTCCACGATCGCGGTGTCAATCTACACACGTGGCCGACAATAACAACATATCAGCATTGTGAGCTTAACAGTTTCTGCGGAAGATAAACCAAATCGCGTCACAAACAAAACTTACTCCCACGTGCCATTCTTGCTGCGAGGGTCCAGTTCAGCGTACGCCAGCCTGCGCGCGATGGGGAGCCAAAGAAGAAAGTGCTAAGAACGTGCTAATTGCAGTAATCCAGGCATGTCAAGTACTTACCGAAGAGGTGGAAAAACGTTGAAATCGGCAAGATCTTGCAACCAGACAAACACCTACGGCATGCGCGCTTGTGATTTTTCGACGAAACGTCACGGATCAAACACATAAAAACGAGGCCAACGAAGAGTCTGATCTATCCGAACTCCAAACACGCCGGGCGCCATGATGGCGATGGCAATGTCTGCGCAGTGCTCGCAGCAAATCGTCCACTATTTGAGCAGGTGTTGGCTCGCAGTAAGCGCAATTAAAGAACAATTGCGTATTAAACCTAAGAAAGAAAACAATAAAATAACAATATTTCATTCAATTCTTCTAAAGGTAATATGTCGGTGTTTTTATAAATACGACACCACCACACCACCGCTCGTGCGGTGCGGGCGCCGTTCTCTGATCTTTCACGAAAACCACGGCGTGCGTGGCGCGAGTACGTGCGCCGTACCGCTGTACCGCCTTTACCAAGTGCAACACTTGCTCACGCAGACAGCAATCGATCCCTCGTCCTCATAACGGCGCGACATTTAGAAAGAAACAAAAAAAAAACAAACGAACACTTTCACAAAAAACGCGGATATATTGTTTTTCATGTGCATGTAGATATGCAATTGTGCACGCGCGCCAACCATGCTCTCCGGCGGAGTTGCTGTTTCCGATTGTTTAGGATCGCCAATTTTCAACACGGTAGCTTATTTCACCGCTAACTTGCAGTCCCAATCAGATCCTACAAGGGATGTTTTAGGAATGTTCCCTATGCACATGTCTAAAGGACATCCTAAAAACCACCTTGTTGGGATGTGGGACGTTTGGACTTTTTTGGGAAGTCCCTGGGATGTAGTGTGTTGTCTGGGATGACTCTGCAGCATTAGTGCTGCTACAACCCAAAACAGTCGATGCAAGGGAAGAAAGGAAAATGAAGAGGCAAAACGCAATGTTTCACCATGATCAACAAGCGAATGATTTGCTGAGCCCAAGACAAGAACACGGCATGTCACAGTCCACCATCAAAATGAAGAGTATGGGCCAAAGGCACCATAAAAGAATTGATGAGAGAATAGTAAGAAGTTTAAACGGGAGAAAGCATCCTATTTGAACACTGAAGTAAATGAGCTGACCAGCACAACTCAGCTGAAGCAGACAGATACTCCTTTCAGATTTCAAAAAACGATACAGCTTCCAAAGATGCTTGATAATTTCACCTGGTTTCGCTTGATAAGTTGAAGATTTATTGCCAAAAAATGAAGGATTTTGCAAGGTGTAACCATCCTGTGGCCAGTTTCGGTCCTCCTAAATCTGCCTCCTCTCTCTCTTGTACAACCCATCTCTTTCTTTGTGAAGCTAGCTCGATCAATTAAGGTAGGTTGTGTCTTGCTCCCTCAGGCTCGTCGGGCTCCCACACTTCTGAGCACTCTACATTCTTACCGTCATATGGCACACCTATTCTTGTACCTAAGCGCTTACATAAGCTCAGCTAGCCCACGTTAACAAGATCCCAGGGTTATATTACCCACTAGATACGACACAACAAAGTAGTTACCAAGTTAAGTTTTCAGGATCAGCAGTCGTATTAAACGGAGGCAAAAGTACAAATTGCCTTTAAGTTCTGCTATGCACACACATCAACAGTCACCAGGGGGTGGAAATTATTCCAGCACCCCCAACTACAGCTTACTCATTGTGAAGATTCTGGATGTTACTTCCTCCCACATTTCCTTTATTTAAAGCTTCCATATATGAAGTTGTTACATAAGGTGAAATCTGTCATTTTTTCTTGTAAGAAGTGTGCAGATGTTTGTAACATCTACAGATAACCACGGTGAGAATGTGCATGCTTGCATTTGGCTGTGTATGGATGAGATATGCTTGAAGGAATTAAGCAAACAGGGCACACAGCAAGTGGCTGTGAAGGAGAAAGGGTTAGCCATTTGCTTATTTGAAACTGTGCACCGACTTGCCCAACTAGCTATACTTCAGTTTACAAATCTTTATGGGGTGTGCAGATAAACAAGGGGTCCTTGTTTATCTAACCAATGACTCAAGCCAGGTTATTATCTGTGCTCTTTGGGGGAATCTCTGCACACGGGTGCAGAGATTCCCCCAACTCCATGGAAGCTGGGGGAATCTCTGCACGAGGGTCCTTGCCCGACCCGGCTATCGCGGTGCACGGGTGCACGCACGCGCTCGCTCGCTTACGTGAAAGCAGCTCGCTCGCGATATGCCCTGCTCGAGTTGAAACATCAGTCTGCATGATTGCAGTACAGATTGATATTCAAGAAATCCCCCGAAATCGTACGTGCTGATAGAGTGAGTGCGAGGACGACGGCACAGTCATCCAAGGTTGGCGATAAACGTCTTTATTTGAGGAGATACATAGAGGCGCCCTTAGTCGGGGATACCGTGAGCTCGCGCGCGGGCCACGTCCTGGGCCCCTCGATAGCAACCAGCGTTAGCTGATGCTCGAGGTTGGAGCGGTTGGAGCTGGCCAAGGCTCTCCGCCGAGGCTCACTGGTGTGGCAAAGGTTGGGGGTTTTAGTGGTGATTTGGTTCTGCAGAATCACCGTAGGTAGCACGTTAGTTTGGTATGTGTGTTAGCTATATGCATTGTGGACACGTGCGTCTTCTCGGCTTCTTCTACGAAAGGGGAATCAGTACATTTCAACGTGTTCCGACGTTTTTGAAGCACACACGGCGAATGACGTTTGCTGTCATGACATTGTTTCGTGGTCGTGACGCGATCATAACTTGCCGACCCGTTTTTGAAAACTCACTGCAGCATTTGGCCTTCGGCTGCCGTGTATGCACTGTGGCGCATGTTTATGTTCAATGTGTTCTGTGTGCACAGTCGCTGTGCCCTCTGCCCACGTAGTACATTTAAACGTGCAAACATCACGAATGACGTTTGCTCCCAAGCAGACCAAACCCAAGAGGCAATCAAAAGACATCGTAACTTATTTTAGCGCACACTGACACACGGACACAGAAAAGAAGGGTGTCAGTGTGCGCTAAAATAAGTTACGATGCACTCATACCAACTAGCTCGTCTTTGAGTATTAAATCAAAAGACACGTTCAACCGTAACGTTACGTCCAGTGTGTTACCAAATAAATGCATGGTATGGCTGCTGGTATTTGTTAGTTTTCAGCATTTGTAGTGGTGTGAAGTTGTTCACGTGCAAGACGTTTCAACAGTTTCAACACCACTTTACACAACGTGTTGCGCTACCCATGATCGCGACGGCTGTGCCTAAAACGTTTGTTGGCCTCTTTGTGTTGACCAGCATTTACTCATTAGGAAAACAAAAATAAACAACACAAGGAAGTGCGCGGTGCTGAGCGGGTTCATTTAGTGTGCCTCCTTTCATGCACAGATAGTACGATACAGCAGTTTTGAAGTAGTGTATCATTTTTTTTCCTGCTTTTTTTCTTTTTTTTGGGGGGGGGGGTTCTTATGTGGTGCAGAAGCTCATATATTTGAAACAACGGTTATCTCTGAGTATTGTGTTTAAATCTCAAAGGCTACGCTTTTACGGACTGAAAACACAAGTAACCGCTCCGACCTGTTGAAGTCGTATGCGGATCCAATCCGTATCCATAGCTTTCGTGTTGCCGCCGGCGGTAAGAGCATACTGTAAGCGCATCGTGGGCTCCTACAAATTTTCGTGTACTGTCGCAATGCCTGTTTTCGTAGAATATGAGATTCATGCGACCACTGCGGTAGTCGACCATATCCACTGTGCAATACTTCGGTCCGGTAAACCCGACCGCTCCGTACGAGATGTGGTGGAACGGCGGTGACGGCACTTGGGATGGATACCAGAGCAACCAGAGTGCTGCGCCTGGCTGGTAAGTTTTGCTCATTCCTCTTAAAGCTCGCCGTAAAGCATGGTATGTTCTTTGTCTTACTAATTATCATCTGAGCGGACACGGTCATAATGCGACAAGACTAGGTTCAGCATAGCGGCAAAACGAGCTAGTTCATATCGGGTGTCACACGGTGGAATTTAGATCGGGACCGAGTTTCCTGATTGGGGATTGTCGTATTTACGCGAGATGAGGGCGTGGAGGTACCGATCCCAGTCGACAAATTCGACCCTGATTGATGCTCAGCCGCGATCGATAGTTCCCTTGTGACACTCGTGCTGCATGATCGTGGCACTATGCTATTGAAGTGGATGAAAATTAAGCATATATTACAAATGCAATATCTGCCAACTGTTTTTTTTTTCACCATCACACCATGATCACCGTAATCTGGCTTAATCTTATTTTTTGTTATTCCTGTCTTCATGTCATTTCTTTTTTTTCAATAGTGAGTATTACCATTGTGTTAGTAGTGATATTATTCCTATTGTTAATCAGGCTGTTCATTATTGCTTACACGTCCGTATATTTTTGCTGTATTTTTATAATTACCCCATCCATGTAACCATGGGGGAACATGGATGGGGTCCCTGCCAGTTTTTCTGAAACTGTGGGACCACTTGCTGTAATATGCTAACCATGTAACTCAACTCAACTATTTAATAAACTTCAGACTTAAAAAAAATAAAAAGTGTAGAGCAAGTTTGCAGTTATGTCACAAAACACTAAAAGAGACAGAAAAGGCTGTTTGTTGGACAAATGGTTTTGTACCAACTTGCCAAGCATCTATCCTTGAGAGAGAGAAAGGTAGAGGAAAGACAGGGAGGTTAACCAGGAGTATACTTCGGTTGGCTACCCTGTACTTGGGGAGGGAAAACGGGGATGAAAGAGGAGAGTCTGTAACGACACAACAAAGACATGACAGAAGCACTGTCTCAGAGCCGACATTGTCCTCTCAGCCGCACTGGGCCAGCTAGATCACAACTGCCCTGTCACAGAGTACCAAGTCCTAGGGCACTGGGCTACCCGGTCTTCAGCGTGAGTGGTTATGAGGGGCATTGCTGCAGTTTCTTTGAGAAGCTGGACTGCACGATGAGTTATCTATCCCTGAAACTAAAGATAAGGAATGTAACAACATTGATAGCCCAGTGATGCAGACGTGTTTGGAGATGCAATAGACCTTTTTTAAGCAATCCCAGAGCGCCTCGCGGGCGCATGGAGCACTATGGGAAAGTGTGTACGCCGAGCGAGCCGGCTGTTCGCTCACCTGCTGCTCGTTGGTGCCATGATATCGGTGGGATCACGAAACGAAAAGAACACGTCGCCGCTTCTTGATTATTCTTACGCCGTAAATACTGCACACATCCGGACGCGTCTGCGTGTATCTACACACATGAAATGCGAGAGAATTAACACAGTGCAGTGTCGGTATTACCGAGCGGATATGCATCGGATGTAGCAGTTAAAGGAGTCCTGACACAAAAAATTTTTCGCCCCGCGTTTTTTGCTGCAATGTGTTGCTGGGGGCCTGTTAGTTATAACACGGCACATCGTTTGCTGCAGCACGCGACATATAATTAATTACAAGCTCCTCATTACCGATACAGCCTCAGTTTCGGTTTGACAGAGCTCCAAAAACTACAAGCCGCCGGATGCAACTATCACCACCTAGCGAGTGACACGCTCGGTCACGTAAGCACACAGAACAGTGACGCATTTCCGCGCGGTCTGTCGTCGTGGGGCTCATCGTCGTCTGATGGCGACGATTTCTTGCGGCGAGGATGGAAGGAATTTTCGACGTGGCGAATCACTTCAGGTTCGACCCGCTGGCGAGGAGCGATTCGTCGGGAAGCGCGTCAAAACAGAAATGGCGGCTACGACGTCATCATAACTTGTACCATCTGCAACGGTTACATAGGGGAAGTAGGGGGGTCACCTCGGGTCACCTCCGAGGGTGTCTATGCGCCAGGTGCAGCCTATAATGCTGGATCGCGCGCGCAAACTTCAAAATTCATATAAAATACCTTCCAAGCTTTATTCGCTGTCTATATTTTGCAGATGGTACATGCACGTACACGGGAATTGATCCAGCAGGCTATCTCGGCCGCGAAATTTTGTGTCAGTACCCCTTCAAGCAGCATGTCTATTATCGCATGCCGATATCATCAAGATGTATTAAATATGCGCTGTAACACCAAATTCATTCTAAAAGAGAGGGCGTGCAAACACAGACACAAGGAAGAAGTCAAGACACCACACTGCAGACGCCGACTAACAACTGCAAAGGCGCACAACGGCGAAAGAAACAAAACAAAGAAAAAACGAAAACTTATCTGCGCATGCCCACGCAATAGGCGAACCTATTAATCCGGCACGTGTGGAGGTCTACGTGACAGATAACTGTTACGGCATTTCATTTCTTCTTCTCCACCAAGTAAACGCACGCGTGCGCTATCACTGCTATCAATATGCCATGCCTCAGTCATTGTGTTTCTTCATTCCTGTGCCGGTACAAAACTGCGCATTCATCGAACTTTGATGTGCACTTACATTCTCGGCACGCGAAAGAAAGATTAGGAGGTGAGATACTGTCTTGCGCAATCTTTAAATATTAGAGCCCGACCTTCCTTGTGCTCGTCAACAGTGTCAGTGGGCGTTGATTTCGAATGGATCCACGATTCACGAATTGTAATGACCGCTCGCGGAATTTGTCTAGGAAACCCAGTTGTATCTCTTTGTTTAACTTATGCTGTAGGGCATGCTGGCGCCAAAAAAGAAATTATAATAATGACGCTTCGGAACCGCTCAGGCGGTCTGGCAGTGACACGCGGGAACATAGATGGAAATCGTAGAGAGGCCGTCATAGTTAAACACAGAAGTAGTTCACGACTGATTTACGCAGTATTATGTTACACCTTGTTGCATTCACTTGATCTGACATGTGCTGGCACGACGTAAGCGGAAAGGCAAAGCGTGAGGCCCGCGCGCTCGGTGCGGCAACTGCTGCGGCGTACACACTTTTCCCATGAGCGCTTGCGCGCCCGTTAGTGGCGCTCGTGTGCTTGAAAAAGGTCCATTCATTTGTAGGAAATGGTAGTGTGTATTGGAGTGTGTGCAGAACATGGCATGAATTCAGAGCACATGTGACAGTCCCCAGCCGAGCACTTGTGATCACATGGGAACCATCGTTAAAAGCGCAACACCACACAACACAAGAGAAGACCAGACAAGCACAGGCGTGCACAGGGCGGTTTGCGCCTGTGCTCGCCTGGTCTTCTCTTGTGTTGTGTGGTGTTGTGCTTTTAACGATGGTTCCCATGTCTAAACACCAACTAGCCCAACAGTCAACTCTCTTAAAGCATACTTGTGATGAGCCAAGCACTCGCATTCGTATACAGTTACCCTTGGAATGAAAAGGGAGCCATCTGGCTGCTTAACAACATGGCACTATGATGCGATTGTAATTTGTCTTGAGGAGCTTCATTTGATTGCTGCATGTCATGATGCAATTCTTCTGGCATTGCCCATAGCAAAAGCTTTACTCAGAATCTCTGGACTCGGGCTGTGCTTCCAGGCTTCCACATGCCCCTGCAAATTCAGTTACTTTTTTCTTGTACTCTTCAGTGAACTGTTGTTTCTTTCCACTCATCTTGACATTGAAGACCTTTATTACTCTTTGCCGCATGAGGACTTGTTAAAATGTGTAAATGAATGTATTAACAAACAAGGGCACAAGACTGTCTTCACCGATAAATGTGGTGTTTCTATCGGGGCTTTTCTAGAATTCTTTCCACGTATTTAAAGTCGACGCTTGTAGGTGGAAGGAAGGCGTTTATGTGCAGAAATCAGGGATGTATATTGGTTCTAAGGTTGCTCCGGTTCTTTGTGATATATACTCTAGCAATATTGACAGACTTTGGGAAGGCGCCTGAGGTAATTCGGTTAAGGTTTTTCGTTACGTGGACGATTACTTGATTTTTTTGTAGTGGTGAGGGCTTTGAAACAGTGGTAACCTCGGTGAGCGAAAAATTTGAAGTAAATGAAGGAGGGGTGCGCTTTACTAAAGAGGTGCCTCAGAATAATGGAATACAATTTCTAGACGTTTCCTTAACATTTCAGAAGAACCACGTGTGCTGGCAATATTCTCCTAGATCTTCGAAACCACTGTTAAATTTTTCGTCGAAGCACTCGAAGGTTGTAAAAAACGGCATCGCCATGTCTTGCCTTAAGTCAGCCCTCACCAAGTCATGTGAGCACAAAATTAGTGATAGCTTTAACGCACAGGTTACCCGTCTTTTAGATGTAGGGTGTCTTTGTGATGCAGTGGCCACTGTCGCTGAACGTTTAAAGAAGTCCATTATGTTAAGTCCGAGCATGGTTGCAGAAAGCGGTAGGAAGAAACGTGTCGTAGGTATACCGTACATTCATTGCGTATCTCACAGGCTAAAGAAAGTAGGAAGTAGATACGGCGTTAATGTTGTTTTCATGGCTGCCAATAAGCTAGGTAAGATTTGTACAGCTGTGCAAAGGAAGAGTGACCGAGTAAAAAACAAGAAGCGGACCAATATTTGTTTCGTAAAACACACCAACAAATTCACTGATTGCCGTACAAGTGTGGTGTATAAGGTCCCATTCAGCTGCGGCCGCTTCTACGTAGGACAGAAGGGCCGCTGCATTAACCAGAGATTATTGGAACATAAGAGATCGCTAACCAGAGGCACACTTTCTAATCTATCTTTACATTGTCGAGATTGTAAGTGTACGCCAAAATTCAATGAATGCGCAGTGTTGTACCGGCATAGAAATGAAGAAACGCGCCTGGTGATTGAAGCATGGCATATCGAAAATAGTGGTAGTGCATGTGTGAGCCAACCGTCGATTAACTTGCATAAAGATGAAATCAAATGCCTTAACAGTTATCTTCACGTAGACCCCCATGTGTGCTGGATTGATAGGTTCGCCTATGCATGGGCATGCGCAGATAAGTTTTCGTGCCTTCTTTCTTTTCCGCCGTTGTGCGTCTCTTCAGTTGTTAGTTGGTGTTTGTGGTGTCCTGACTTCTTTCTTGTGTCCGTGTTTGCATGCCCTGTCTTTTTAGAATGAGCTTTAGTTCCTTTGTTTACTAGATAATCAATGCAACGTAACACAGAAACTGTCTCGGGCAGTGACCAGTAACTAGTTATGCGTTACCGGTAACAGTTACTTTTTTCAGTAACTTGTGACTGTAACTAGTTACTTTTAAGTTGGAGGAACTTGTAGATATAACACTGTTACCTTTTTATGCAGTAACTGTAACAGGAAACAAAGTTACAGTTACTTCTGTGTTTATAAAAAATTATCCGACAGCAACCCTTTCATAATGGGGATCCCCTCAGAATTTTGGAGAGGAGGTCACTAAGAGGATTGTCTTCAGCGGGGCTTGTTGCTGAGATAGTTGGTTCAGTACTTGAGAAAAATAGGTATGGCGCAAAAAGGACGAGGATGAAGTGACGACACAAACTGACAAACATGGGTGCCAACTTCCAACTGTTTATTTCCAAAGACTACGCTGATTTATACATGCTGCCGAGCAAGGTAATCGCATTAAAGATATCGTAACATGAATGAACAAACAAGTCGTCATGAGCCACTGATCTAACAGAGTTGAGACATGCGCCGGAAGCTCGTGTTCATTGAATGATGAATCCGAGTGAGAAGCAAAAGAGGCTGCGCACAACCTAAACTTGACATGTACAGGCCCTTTCAAAAACGTCACTTCTATGTCACTTAAATGTAGTGATGCGCGACAACGCACTGACACCCTGCCCTTTTATTAGGAATGCCTTAATTGTCTCCTTTCAGTGTGGCTGCTTCCTTTCCTTATAAATGTGGTTTGGCTGTAGTGTGGCGCACATCCACAGCGCTTGCAGTGGTCTAAGCTGCGCTAGGGTGTACATCTGCCAAAAGGGCCGGTGTTTCAACGATCGTGCAAGGGATTACTGCTTGCCAGTCAGCAGCAACGTGGGCAGGCACTTGGCAACCACTGCAAGCACTGCGGTTGTACGCCGCACTTCAGCCAAACCACATTTCTAGGGAGAGCAAGCAGCCGTACTGAAAAGGAGACAATTGCGGCGTTCCTAATAAAAAGGGCAGGCAGTCAGTGCATTGGTGCGCTATCACTAGATTTAAGTGACATAGAAATGATATTTTTGAAAGATAGCCTGTAGACATGTCAAGTTTAGGTTGTGCGCTGCCATTTTTGCTTCTCACTCGGATGGATCCTGTAATGGACATGTGTTCCTGTGTCAGCTTGGGTCAATGCAGTTTCTGACGCATGTCTCGACTCTGTTGGGTAAGTGGCTCATGATGATTTGTTTGTTCATTCATGTTACTATATCTGTGATGAGATTACCTTGCTCGGCGGCATGCATAAATCAGCATGGTTTCTGGAAATAAACACTTGGAAGTTGGCGTTTGTCCGCCACTGTGGTGTAGCGGTTACGGTGCTCAACTTCTGACCCGAAGGTCGTAGCTTCTATCCCGGCCTCAGCGGTCGCACTTTGATGGAGGCAAAATGCTAGAGGCTCGTGTACTGTGCGATGTCAATGTACATTAAAGGGAAACTAAAGGCAAATAACAATTTATGTCAGAGTGAAAGCTCAATGTATGACAACGTGTAAAACGGCAATATTATCAACATCAGTGCCCTACTTACCGAGAAATTAAGCTAAATGTATCACACGACGTGCGCCACGAGTGGGACATTTTGGAAATGATCCCGATGACGTGAGAGCGTCCGACTACAATTAATCACTAGTAATCAAACTAGCTGCAATAAAAAAGAACCTTCCGTCCATCAAGAGACTTAATAAAATGCTGCTTGTTCATTTCTGTTTGATTCATGGAAAAAAGAGCCCCTTTTGCGTTGCCATGGGGAACAGCGCGCGTGGTTCAAAGGTTCTTTTTTCGTTTAACTGCGCTTCACCCGGTGCCCTGCTTCGCTCAGGCAGTCGCGTCTCAGTGGTAGTTTTAGTATCGCGTACTGCCGCGTGTGTTTTGCATGCTCGTGAAAGTCGCTCTGACTGAAAGTTCGACAAAATGCCACATGCATGTGACGCTGCCGGATGCCCGAATGGTGCACACCGCCAGTGCACGCCGCCGCGCAGTAAAGGCGGGCAACGTTGGGCACGGCTACAGTGACGTGATAACGACCACTTTCAGGCGGGTGACTTGAAGTGTGCTAACGCGGTGCGGACCACTGAGACATGATTTTATTTCAAAATAAGCACTTCCTTGGCACAAAAGTAGCACTACGAGGTTTCTGGACCGCTATTTCAACAATCAACGTCGACTTAATATTTGCCTTTAGTGTCCCTTTAAAGAACACCAGATGGTCAACTTCCTTGGCACAAAAGTAGCACTACGGGGTTTCTGGACTGCTATTTCAACAATCAATGTCGACTTAATATTTGCCTTTAGTCTCCCTTTAAAAGCCAACTCTGGCGATTTTTTGGCCATGTCAAAGTAATGGTGCTTTTATGTTCCTGAGACACTCCTGTTACGGGCACGATAGCAGAAATACTCGGCAAATTGGAGAATAGTTTTAAATAAGCAAAAAAGCGCAACACCGAAACCGAAACCCAACTGAGTGTACTGACTACGTATGACGTAAACGTTGTTACGAACGAACCGGAAGTCGTGCAAGGCATGCCGGTCACGCTGGCGCGGAGTATGAAAACTGTGACAGCCGGGACGACCAGCGAAGCGCCGGCCAAACCAACGCTTTCTGTCGCCTTGTGCACAGCAGACGCTCGCTGTAGCGGCCGAAGCGCCGAAGTTAGCGGTGCCCTCGGCTGCGTCACTTCCGCCGCCTTCCCAATACTGACGTCACAGACGCAATGTTGCCGATAATTGTGCGAAGCCAGGAGGGCGTTTGCAGACAATCTTTAAAATTCATTTGCAAACAATCTGCGCATGTCTCAAGCCTGTATTTTGGCATAAATGGCGGAAACGTGCAAAGGAACATGCCCAGCGAATTTCATTGAGATCCATCGAGCTCGAAAAATCGCCGGAGTTGGCTTTTAAAGAACATCAGGTGGTCAAAATTTCCGGAGTCCTACACTGCGGCGTGCCTCATAATCATATTGTGGTTTTGGGACGTTAAACCCCAGGTATTATTATTATTATTATTACCACAGGTGATTGGTAGTCTATATATCTTCGCAGGAACGGCGAGAACAGAAATTGGTAATTTAAATGCGAGAGTGTAAAGAAAAACCGACATCGGTAGCATTGACCCTACGAGTGCAAAGAATAAAAACCAGGATCCCAGCAGGAATCGAACCCAAGCATTCTGCATGGCAGTCAGGTATTCTACCACAGAGCCACACCACATCTTGAAACTGCTTTGGAAAAAGACCCTATGCAGACGGCATGTCGGTGCAATATCCGTTGTGGTTGCAGTGCCAGCTATCTAATTTTATAACAAAGCAATAAATATTGCATTTGTACTCCTATGATACAGGCGTCATGCCGGGTTAATGTCAACTGTGGTTCCAGTGTTGGCTCCGCTCTTATAGAAGTCTAATAAACATTGCATTTGTATTCCTATGATTCAGCAACCTATATTCACGCGTTGCTCGATCCCAGAGGAATATGCTAACGAAAGTTACATATGATATTCACATCATCGCACCGTAAAGAGCACTTTGTTTCGACAATGCTGTCATATGTGCTCTGAAGTGAGTGGTGACGTTACGTCAGGCCATAGGTTACTTTTTAAATGCCAGTGTAGTTGACGTGCCTGATAACGCCACAATGTGCATGCAATACTACGCTTAAAAAAACACATCAATCCACCTCGGAATGCTTGGCTCAAGGCCAAAAAATGCAGCATAGACAACTACTCGCTCATTGCTTTGCATGAGACTGATTCCCACAAGGCATGGGATATGCCAAATTTTTTTAAGCAAAGCTTAGTTATCCCTCTTTTCACTTGTTTGGAATGTGCTGAGTGATAAGGCAGAAGCAGCTTCTGAGCACATGCTACATAAGCCTAGCACACATGATCTTGACAGTGATGCAACTCAATGTCGAGGAAACACATTGAATTGTTTACAGGCATTTGGTGCATAATAACTAAGGGATCTAAGCATTTGTTGAGGAGCTGCAAGGTTTCACCGACCCTTTGATTGAAATAGTTGTCTTTGCACTTGAGGAACACAAAGAAATCGTCAGCGTAATGAGAGATTCGCTTGCAGAATGATTCACAATATCTCGGTCACACTGGGCCAATACCACATTACTAAGTGCAGGAGCAATGCAAGCCCCAGTGCCCATACCTATTTTTCGGAGGTAGATGTCATTCCACGATACAAAGATGGAGCGCAAGTAGAAAAAAAAAGTACCAGAAAACATTTTACACCTACTCCGCTCTTGTTTTGGAATGAAAGTGCCTTAAACTGATCAACGATCCTTTCAACGCATTTCATGATCAAATCAGGAGGAAGAGAATAATACGGAATAATACATTATCTTGACTCGTTACGAAAACCACTTTGCTAGAGAAGCGAGAACAAGAGTGCCAGGTGAAAGATTGCGTACGATACACTGCATGCGCAGAGTGTGTTGTTTACACAGTTCCTCTAAAGTGCAGGAAGCAGTATGGCAGTCAAGCCAGCAGCACAGGTTGGCAAAAAAAGTGGACCTCACTCAGACTCACTCAAGAAATATATTTTGCTCTTAGGGCTCGGTCGGACTCAGACTCACCAAAAATTTTCTTCAGCTGCACTCGCTCGGACTCAGACTCGCTAAATTTTTCTCAGTCGGACTGACTTGGACTCCAAAATATTACTAGCACTCAGGCTTACACTCATGGCATGATCTGAATCCGAGTGAGTCGACTTATGAGTGAGTTTGGCTACCTATGGGTGCGTGAACGATCGTTTGCGTGAACATAAGAATAATGTTCACTAGATCAACAGTACGCACTTAGACCTTCGTTGTAGCACGTGTGACATTACAAATTGCAAACTCCTATTTGACCAGTGCCAGGTGGTAAAACGGTGCAGTTCCTAGCTGAGGTGCGAAATAATTGAGGCTCATGAGATTGCCAGGTTGGGTACAAAGTGTGTAAGTGCGCCATCTCTTGCATTGACTGAAAAAAAAGTTTGAATTTTTGGACCTTAGAATAAGAGAGAGCTGAGCTAGTTGGTATGTATTCATTCTAAAAAGAGACAGGGCGTGCAAACACGGACACAAGAAAGAGGTCAGGACACCACAAACGCCATTTGTGGTGTCCTGACCTCTTTCATGTGTCCGTGTTTGCACGCCCTGTCTCTCTTTAGAATGAATTTTTGGACCTTGCGCATGACCGGCACACATGATGTAAGTAGATATTTTCTTGTCATGTCTTTTGAATTTTGTTTGCCTTTTATAAGCTTTTACATTTGTTTTATGCCTAGCTTTTTGTTTCTTGTTTTTTGTATGTCACGTCTCTTTTATATTTCGTCGCTTTTCTTCAATAAAGGTCAGTTGTAAGTTAGCGCTTTGCCGTTCTCATTGTACTTTTTTTAGTCTTTTTTTATGCGCTGTAAGTCGTCATCATGTTGTCAGTACCCTGTTAAGTTTCAAGTTAGTTTGCTCTACTCAGTTTATACTTTTCGTAGGACCAGCACTAAACATGAAAACCTACACTAAGAATATAATAAGCAATATAAATGCAATATTATAAAGAAACCACATTGCTGACTAATAATTCACACTTCACAGGGATTGCAAAACAGTCCTCATTATTGAATACTCAAAAATAACAAATTCAGATGAAACTCCACAAAAAAGTAGTTGTAGGGCACATCCGGATAGGTTTGGATGGGCATGGCATGTGACAACCTTGAATATTCATAAAAAAATTACATTTTGCAGCCTAAGTAACAAGTACAATGAAATCAGTCTCTGATTACCAATTAGATTAGTTTATGTTGGCAGACATATTTTTGAAGGGTGGTGGTTTTGGGCTAGTTGGTATTTCATGGTGCTAAAAAGTAAAGCGCGAAAAACTGACGAGTAGAAAGAGCTGGCAAGAGACAGGCACTTGCCTAGTTTGTTGCGAGGAACAGTAGATGTACACAGGAAGTGAGTACAGTGGTATGAAAGGTCAACATCAGCACGTGCCATCACTAAACCTAACAGAACTTAGCAGAACCATAAAAATTGATACAAAAAAGATAAACAGCAGGTGTAGAAACAGGGATTCAGAAACTGAGCCAAATATGGTGGCCACGGTATGTGCAAACCCACATCTTCCGAAGACTCCAATGTTTTCACTCAGGGATGCAGAAGGCTTACTCATGCAGTAACCCCCTTCTCGTTGACTCTGGCTCATGAGATGCTAAAAGAAAAAGAAAACTTCATTGGTTCTTCAAATTGGGGTGTCTTTTTGTGCTGACCATGTTTGTTAGCTGTACAAAACTCCTGCACACAAAGCCTTGCTGCATTATACAACCTCTCACAGCAAACTAGTCGAGATGGCTATCAATCGCATGTGTTGTTTGTACAACCAAGAAAGGTCGTGCCACCATGCCATTGACTCCTGCTTTAAGGCCCAAGTGGTCCGCCTGAACATGTCAGGCTGTGCAGAGACACTGCTGGTCTCTGTTGCAGAGTCAACCCACAAAGTAAACAAGGAGACAGATCAGGTGTGTGTGCCGAAAAGAATGCGGAAAAACACAACAAAGTTGCAGTTATTTCATTGAAGCACCAATTGTCCAGTAGGCGGAAAAACATTGGTGAGCATGTGGGTGTTCATTAAGTCCTTTCTGCACCGCACAAGCTATCATCGTTTTCGAAAAGGAGGAACCTCATTGTGAATCCGCATGAGGAGTGTGGGGTGAAGCACAATTACTGCAACGTGGATTGTGTGCAGGAACCCTCTGTTTTGTGGCAGCTGCAATGTTAGTCAGGAAGCAGGTCTTAAAGGGACACTAAAGAGAAACAATGAATTGGTTTAGATTGATAAAGTGTGCTCGGAGAACTCTTGTATAGTTTATTTCACCACCATAGATTTATTATTAGAGGAGAAAATCAAGTTCAAAGTTTCATTTTTAAATTTCGCACCGAACTTCGTAATTCGTGAAGTAAAAGACTTCAAAGGGTATTTAACGTATTTTGGCGCCACTGGCTCAACGAAATTTCCATAAACTCGTTATGTCAAGTCTCTGGCCCCCTCAGAGGACAATGTACTTCGATTTAACCGATTAGGAACTACGTAGGCCCAAGTAGGCGTCGTCAAAAATATGTGACGTCACGGCAAATGGCGCGGGAATTCCAAGGTGGCGTCGCCACCTGTATTTTCTTTTTGCGCGTTTTCTCGCTTATTAAGCGTCTTTGCGCAGAAAGCGTGGTGTTTTTGATATCATGAAAGACTACTTTACTAATGCGAGAAA
Source organism: Rhipicephalus sanguineus (assembly GCF_013339695.2). Taxonomy (NCBI): domain Eukaryota; kingdom Metazoa; phylum Arthropoda; class Arachnida; order Ixodida; family Ixodidae; genus Rhipicephalus; species Rhipicephalus sanguineus. The sequence continues at coordinate 138,189,910 of NC_051185.1, forward strand.
AATCGTTTTGCTCTTTAGTGTCCCTTTAACGACCGTCTTTGGGTGCATGCCAGCAATGTCCAAAACAAGATTTTTTGCAATTCATTGTAGCAAATGCTGCATAGCAAATGCGATTGTCAGAATTTCATCACACCACAGTAATTTGCAAACACAAAGACGACTGTACTCGTATCATTGTAGAGGCAGCGCAGATTAAAATGGGAAGTTGTTGCACAAGTCTTCTGTATACCTGAACGAAAAAGAATCGGTGCTTTTGGAAGGTACGGTTTTGCGCATGCTGTGGCCACCATGATACTGCTCAGTTTCTGAATTTCTGTTTGTACTCATTCTGCTAATCTCTGTTTGTATCATTTTTTATGGTTCTGCGAAGTTCTTTTATGATTAGTCATGCCACGTGCTGATATTGACCTTTCTTATCACTACCCACTTCCTGTACATATCCGCACCCTTCTATGTTGTCCTTTTTTTGTGCTTTATCCTTAAACTTCTTTTCAGAAATTTTGAATGAAACTAAAGTCACTTTCGAAAAAAATGTTTACTCCTCGTTTACTAAAAGTTTACTTTTACTTAAGTAAAAGTTTACTTAAGTAAAAGGTTACTTAAGTAAACTTTTACTTAAAGTTCACTTAAGTAAACTTTAAGTAAAAGTTTACTTAAGATTGTTTCTTGGGATTTTTAGTGACGTGCAAAAATATATTCGACTGAAATTTCAGCAACATTCTGTTGCGGCAAAATGACAATTTCACAGCCACATTTCTCATAAATTTAGAGAATAAACCTGGACTTTAGCTAATATTGTGCAATGCTCGGTTCACGCAATTTTTTCGTGTGATTGTGTATTGCAGGCTTATGTCAGGTCTGGCATCTGGATTGGCAAGCAGGCTTCGGGGACGTTGGTCTTTGTCATGTCTGATTTGATGTTCTGGCATTTGGTGTCCAATGTTTTGGACAGCAGATGAGCTGAAAAAAAAAAACCGAAGCACGACTGGAACTTTGTGCGAAAAGTCTTGGTGAAAGGAAAGGGCAACATCCTGCCCAGCCTCCACATCACAGAAGCTGTCGTCCCTTAAAGGTGAGTACTGCTAAGCACACTGTTCCAATGAAGAGCATATTTTTCAAATATTGTATTTTTCGGTGCATAACCACTGCAGGTGCAGCTATTGCTTGGTAATACAGTACTTACAGAAACCTATGCTGATGTAGAGTAATAACTTATCATAGTTGGCTTATCATAGTTTGCATGCAATATTGCTGCTGCAAATGTATAAACTATGTAATGGTTAACTTTCACTGATATAGTGGTGTGTTTAAGGTTTAACACAAAAAGGGACATTGCAGTATGTGTTCGCACTTATTCCAAGATCAACTGTAGTAGTCTGTTTTGTTAGGATTGAATTAAAATTTCATTCATTCTGTATGCAGTGCGACAAGCACGAGGATAGCAACAAAATCCATTATGCTTGAGGTGCATCCCTTGAACACAAGAGCTGCACAATTACATTAGCAAAGAAGAATGAGTAGGAGCGACTCTGTTATTCTTACGTAACTTTGGTGCACTTTCTAAAATATGATAAACCAGAAAGAATCCAAGCCCAACTGTTTGTAATTGAGAATCTGTGTTGATCAGAATGCTTTAGGCAGTTAATTACTTGTTGTATGATAGAACACTCAAAACGGCTGACATGACGACAGACCAGACAGACTTGTTCAGCTTTCCTTGATGCATGTATACGCATCTGACGTAGAGGAATCTGCTGCTGAGTGATAAGAGGTGCTGTTTGATTGAAACGTGTCAACTGCTGCCAGATGCAGCTGATTGTCCCTAGCTGGTTGTGTGCAGCGTGTCACCTACTAAGCTCACGTCGTCACTGCCAGGGTACTTGTTAGTCATGGGAGTGTTCTTAGTAACGCTTCTGCTCCTGAATATGCGTAGTTGTGGAAAGTACCATATTGGGTCGGCGTGGCGACAGCGAGCTGCTTTTGTTTATGCAAGTGACATGCATTCCTTCAGAAAGAAACAGCAGTGAACAGCCGCGCAGCACGTGTGTCATGTTTCGTAATAAAAGCCTGCACTACATTTACAGCAGTGCCAATAGCTCTATGCCACACATGCTGCCAAGCAGATAGCTGCACATGTTTATTACGATATAGTTGTCAACGATGTGTCATTCTGGCACGTTATCGGAAACCACCATTTCACTTTGGTGCTTTTCAATGTTTAGTAGTGAAAGCATTGCTCCACTTGCACCAAAGTCAGAATAATTAGTCGACTAGTCTGTGGCACGTTGTGACGTCAGCCATGTCATAAGTTGAGGGAAGCTGTTAACCTTTATGCAACAAAAAGTAATCACAGTGCGCACTCTCCACTGGTATAGGATGAGCCACTACGGTTTAAGTTAGTGAACAGGTCCTGTAGGGACTTGGTTGAGGATTCATTGTGACTACGTTTTAACTGCTGGTACAGTTATGCCCCTGTCATACGGCAAATCTAATGTCATTTACAACAAATGACATTAGGTGAACTTAATGTCATTTTACCTGCCTGCTGTCACACGACGAAAACAAATGTCATTTTAAAATGATCACCATGGCCTTAGCCCTCCTGAGCCGTGACGTTGGGACAAATAAAAATCTATTAAAACTTGCATCTCACATGCTTGTATCCTCGAAAATAATTTTCTATTAATAAAAAGCTGCTGGAAGAATATAAACGCAGCCGTTTTACACAACTTGCCACAGCTGTGCGACACAAACGAAGTCAAGCCAAGAACCAATCGAAAACCAACATGGCCGACGATATGACCGGGCGTTGGTACTATTGGTACAGTGAACTAAAGCGTAGGAGCACGACTGACACTCCGGCTGCAGAAATGAGACGGCGGCAGCTAATTCGTGTAGTCACCACCTTGATCACCAAAACACGTGCAATCGGACTATCAACACCCGCGATACGGGCAACAACAAGACATCACAAATGAAACATGGCCGGCGTCCAGCTGCTGTAGTTGAGAGTAGCTTTCTTTTAGAAACTTTCGCGTGTGCTGTTACGTGATCAAACCAGTAATAAGTTAATCTAGTAAAGAATAACATATTTACGAATTACAAAAGTTACGCATACATAAGTCAACAGTTATCTCCCTAAAAGGTTCCTGGCGTCGAGACTACGCATTCAGTCCGAAATCGAATGCGAATGTGTTTCGGGAATTCATTCGACAGGAAATGTCATTTTCATCGAATGGCATTAGTCTCCCCGTGTGACAGCAAACAAATGACATTACAAACGAATGACATTAGCTGTAAATGACATTAGATTTGCCGTGTGACAGGGGATTTAGAGTGGGTGGATATTGTAGTGATCGAATGGATTTATTTACAAGGTGAGATGATTAGTGCAGTGCAAGAGAGGACAGTCAGCCCAACAACAGCTTGCTCCTCTCTCGCTCTTGCACCTTCTCTCCTTCACGACTCCACCTCGGAGTGTGACAACCTCCCCGGGGGCAGACGAAGCTCTCTGAGGGCCGTTCCACGCCACAGGTCCCAGCCACTTTGGCGACTATCTCAAATGTGTTCGAAAAAGTAGTGCTGATTTATTGCATTGAAAACACTGAATTACTAGAATATTTTGGAGAGAAGTAATTTTTCAGTCACGTTGGAGCCTTTCGAATTTCGCAGAATGTCATCTGAGTGATGTTTGTAACAGAATTTATTCTGAGAGTATCGTGTCTCTTTTCAGTAGTGAATTTGGTTTACATATTAAAGCAAAGACGTTTGTACAAGGTGTTCGAAGGTCAATAACATTGCTGCAATTTTTCTGCCATATATGTGTCCAGAAACTATGCCATTATGTTAAATGTTTGCATTTTTTCACTTTTAATATCGACTATGTCTGAGTATCTGAGTAATCAATACTTGCTCTAGGAAAGGTACATTTTGTGTTAAAAATATTTTCAGGCCACTGAAGGCTGCAAATCCTATAAGCAGAAATCACAAATTTGAGAAAATCTTCACGTTGGTCCACATTGAGATGCAATTTGCATCACGTGATGTTAAAATTAAAAATCTGCTTTGTGCCTCAATCTAAAGCAAATAAATAGTTCTTCTTATATGGCATGTTTTATCACCTTATTTCCTTGTTTAAAAAAAAAGGGAACAAAATAATTTTTTAAGTTCCCCGTTGACGGCTATCTTGTTCATACGGCAGCTTTCTCATTGTAGTTTTTCATTGACGTCAGTGGGGAACTTCGAAAATTATTTTCTTCCTTAAAACAAAAAAATGTAATGATAAAATATGCCATATAAGAACTATTTATTTGCTTTCGATTAAGGTATAAAGATGATTTTTAATTAATTTTTAATTTTTGAAGTCTTTTATGGTTAGTTAGGTCTTTTATGGTTAATACCTTTTCTGTTTAACATTTATAACTATTTCCTTTGAGTTCTGGCAGAAAAGTTCCTTTGTCATTTTATTGTCATAGTGTTGGTCATTTTGGCAAGTACTACACAATACTCTTGTGAGCTGCCACTGCTTGTTCATGTACCGGACCAAAATGTAACCTATTCATCTTGCCTTTTTGTTATTAGTATCTGTGCCCGCTCTGATTTGGTTTTTTCGTGCAATAATTCATAGTTCTTATAAAGTCTAGCAATTTTGGAAACCGGCTCATTTTTTTCTGCAGTTGACACGCAGATGCCATTGGCTCAGGAGGACAGCATCGAGTTCATTATTGGTCATCAAAGGACGATGGAAAGGTAATTTGAAGTCAGTGCATTGTTGAAGGATCCATATACTTGTACATCTATTAGTAGTCGGCTATATCCAATAAAATATATTTATGGCTGGTTGCCTTAAAGGCTGAGATATAGTCTGGTGTATTCGACGCTAGGCCACGTGCAGTGAAATTGGACATGCCAATGGCTACGGCAGCTAATTCCACAATCTATAGTGCTGCGTGCAGGACTGTGGAGTGGTGCATAACGAGACCGCAGCTCTGTGTTTGTTGGTTGATGTACACTTTTAGTCGTTCCATGCTTGTGCACCTACGCTTTTTGGTTGACGCGCATGTTTTTTCTCGTTCGGTGCACTGTTTGACTATGCATCGAAAACTACTTTCTTCACAAGCATGGTGCTATCCTGTCCCTTGTAGCTGGGAAAAACACTAGCATTGGTATTAATAGGTTGTGTTAGAAACGAAAATGGATCATGTACATAAAAGAGTGGATTTCTAAGGCTTCCCAGGCGTTCCATGTGTCACGGCACTGTATGCTATCATTGGCCTACACGCACATGTGATTTGTAATCCCTTCGAGCAGGCGAACAATTATGCAATCGCTGGTTAATGTGAGTAAACCACGGATGTGCGTTCTGAATGCAGACCACACACTGCCATTTTGTGGACTGACACTGCTGCGTGCAGTGAAATAGGGCATGTTCTATCTCTGCGCTGGCATGCCGATAGCAGCTGGGCGCTCCAGCAAAGCTGTCAGGCCAGAATATAGGTTGTCCACTTTTAGTCAGTGTAGCTTAACTGCGTCGCATGTGCTTGCACACGCGTGCTGTGCTGGACTTTATCTTGGGTTTACCTGCTCAAATAATTTCAAGCTTGCCCTGTGCCTGAAGTCACACCTAAAGGTGGAGAAAGAGTGCGTTCCTTGAATGTAAGCCCGATAAAAGCACCTTGTCAATGAAGTCTCCCTGGGCGCTGCCATAGCTCTCACTGGCCTGTTGACATGCGTGACCCCCCAAAAATGCACTGCCAAGGCTGTGACATTGGCTTTCGTATTCTCGTGCAACAGCCCAGAAAGGAGGCGATCCTTCTCTCTGTTAAAAAGGTCTATGTGTGTTTTAAACCTGGGAGTGTTAATCAGCGCCACTAGTAGCCATGACGGCGAGCATGGAACACGTTTTCTGCCTGTTGGCATCACGTAGCACTTCCCTTGGCATCATTGTCTGTTAGTTCTAATTAAAGCAAGAGATTGTTATTTCTGAATAGAACAATGCTTCCAGGCGAGTGTTGAGGCAAGATTGCCAAAAATACTTGCCAGCAGTTCAAGGCTTCTTAACAAAACCAGCAACACGGCGGCACCTATATACCAGATTGTTGCAGCATGTCTTGTGCCACAATGGCAGTAAACTTGAGGGACCCTGATTGTGAGTGTTTAGGCCGCAGCATGTTCAAATTGTATGCATAATAAACTGGCGCACCATCCAGGCACCTAAGGACAATCGTGTTACTCCCCTTCTCGGCACTGCATTGCCTCCTTACCTCGTCGAATACGCAGCTAAAGTGCAGCTGGCGACAGCGGCTCACTTGACAGGTTGAGCTGTGCTTCCCTCTTTGTGGCCTCTCAAATTTGCTCCAGCATGTTGCAGCATGGCTTGGCCATGCTGTGACATGCCAAAACAAAGTTGATTGCATAGGCCACATAGAAGCGCACGATCAAGACCTGCTCTGCTAGGAACTGCAATTATGTCCAGTACGGAAATTACCAAAATGTATACTGACAAGTAAAAAGTATGCGAAAGCAATCACAGGTAAGTTTGCAGACAATGTGGTGGTGCCTTTGGTGGTGAAGTTACAGCTGCAGACGTGTTGAATCGTGGCGTTGATTTGAAAGCAAGAGGTGATGCTCACTGCACCGATGATATGAAATAATGTACTAGAATACTTGTGGCACCGCTTGCCAGTTGCCCTACAATATGTCTTACTATTTAGTTGTATTAAAGCGCCTTGGCTAGATTATTTCGTTTAACCTCGCAAATAATATGGGAACTTGCAGTGACGCCAGTGCATTTGGTTGCTTGAATCTTGTGATTGCTTTTTTTTTGTGCAGGCCTCTTCGGAGTCTACATGGGGTCTGCAGTGAGCGAGGACGAGGGAAGAAAAGGATGAAGGATGTGCGGCGGCACCTCTCCCAGAAACTGGCGGATTGCCAGAGAAAGTAGAACAATGCTCACTTCGAACTATAAAAAATTTGAATGACATCCCCTAGGCATTTGTTGACTTCATTACCTGGCGGCTTTGTATGTTTGTCTAACAAACGAGCCCTTAATTAACTCCTCTTTTGTTCATAGTAGAACATGTAGTTTTACAGATTTTTCTACGGACAGAATCAAGTAAAAGGCAGAAAAAACTTGTAACACTTCATTCAAACATATGGTAATACACACTCCATTCATTATATGATGCCATATTTAAAGCGCACCCAAACTATGGGCTTGAAGTGTGACTGGTGTGGCCGTAGCGCTACCTCTTGGTGCTGGTGTGCTCTGCTTCGTGGTGGTTGCACTAGGAGTGTTTCAGTTGAAATGCACATTGAAGCACACAAATTAGCCGACTTTTATAGGATCTTGCATGCCCGAACTTGTATCGCAGGGACTCTAGCCTGCAACGTTGCCTATGTTGGGTCGTGGTCATCTTGGCTTGGCCATGCTGTGATTTGGCATACTAAGCTGCATAAGATGGTTCCAGTGGGTGACGGTGGTTCTTAGATGATCGTCACAGGTGCAGCCGACTATTTTCCACTTGCAGCTCTGTGACCACTGCGGAAAATCCTGGGGCAGCAATTGGCCGCACTGATATTCTAGGGCAACAGCAAAGCAGTCTGCTTGGTGGTTGTGGGCACAGACTGCTCAGACCTTGCTGATACACTAGAATTACACAAGGTTGGCAAAGTGTTAATGCTGTACAGCCTATGACCACCTTTCCTAGGCTGACACGAGTTCATGGCATCTGCTTGGAAACCTGTGGTCTCTTGCGAGTGGCTGGTAGTCTTCGAGCGCATGAGCAAGTCTTTTGTGTGTCTGGCAGTGTTTCTCATCTGGACTGTGTTCAGCAAAACGCCGCTCAGCAAAGGGTGAACACGTCCAGCCAACAGATATGATAAAATTAATGTGGCTCTCAGGGGTAGACAGTTCATGCTCAGGCAAACATCTTTGAGTGGAAACTCGTCAAGTATGTGAGTTGCGCTCGCTTCTCCAGCTGCTGCGGTTAGGAAGTGAATTTGGCTGCCACCAGCGATATTCTGGTGTTGGCCGCTGCGCCAATGAGTATGCATGCTTTTCATGTATACATGACCAATTCAGTTTTTGCCATTTAGTGGTGCAGAAATTGCACGAAGCTTCAGCATAGGCTGTAAACTTCATATTATAGCATATTAAGTGCAGTTAAAAGCTACACTGCAAAACCAGAGTGGCCGTAGGAGTTGTATATTACATGTCAAAACTGAAGGTGCGTTTTTGTACTGGAACAATGCATGTGGTCAACCGCTGGCACATGTATATAATAAGCTAGTTATTTAAATAACACAGCACAGAAGTTTACCTTTGCCAGAAAGGCCTCGGCCAGGGTTGTGGTGAAGCCTTACAACTACACATTGCGGCATAAGAATAGGCCGCCACCAGGGGCTTAGCCAGAAATTTTTTTCGGGGGGGGGGGAGAGGGTTCAACCATGCTTTTTGTATGCTCGTGCGTGCGTTTGTATGCATGCGTCTATATATACGCAAGCAAAATTGAAAAATTTCGGGGGGGCTTTAACCCCACCCCCCACCCCTTGGTTACGCCCCTGGCCGCCACAACCCCTCCGTACGTGGAGGCGTTCGAGGAGGAGGAGGAGGAGCCCCCTCCCGCTTTGCAGGTGCAAACACACCGACAGAGGTACCCACAGACCGACAGTCCCGATAAACCCGACAGTCCCGATAGACCCGACAGTCCCGATAAATCCGATAGACCCGACAGACCGACAGTCCCGATAAATCCGATAGACCCGACAGACCGACAGGCCAAAATAACATATTGCTTTCAGGCCGACAGACCGACAGCCTGTCGGATTTTTTGACTGGGAACAAGGACACAGAAAAGGGCGGACAACACATGCGCAGACTCACAACATTTTAGCGCAGTATACCTTTGAAGAATGAACATCAACCAACTAGCCCAACTTGCTGCTCTGTCGTTGTGTGTTTCTTTGCTTTCTTTTGTGGTCTTTCGCGGCTAAAAGATGTCACTACACAAAGGTGTCGTTGTTTTCTTTATACCATTAGGCTAAAGCAGCGCGAGAAAAGGAAGCGGGCCATACCGCAGCACGAAAGTGGCGAGTTTAACTTTGAGTCGAAGTATACACGTGTATGTGCGAACCATTTCGACGCCTCTGACATTGTCACTGCGTATGACTTTAACATCAACGGCAACTGCGTGACCCTGCAAAGCGACAAAGCGACGCTGAAGGCCGACACAGTTCGAAGGATTTTTGAAGGACTTCCTTCGCATCTCACGAACCGCAAACCTCGATCTCGCTCATCGACAATGCGGCGACCATGCAAAGTTCCACGTCAGTCGCCCTGTGAAGAGCTCGGAGCATCGCCGACCCCTTGTTTATACCGCATCGTAGTCACACGAATGGGCATGTAAAAGGTCGAATTTTTGCCTATGCTTACAACTGGCACCGCTGGCACTTTTCTGTGAATGCACGGTGTTTAATTTGACGGAAATGTTAAAAAGTTGTACCGATTGTAATGTCGTAGCGTTGAGACGAAAGGAGCTTGCGAGGCCGTAGCGAGCCGCATTTCGTTGGGGTCGGCATGCAATAACACCAGTGCGCTGAGAATTGGTGCATCTAAAAGGACCCTAGGACGCAAAAATTATTCAGAAGTCCCCCGCTTTGGTGTTCGTAATTATATCTTGGTATTCTTTTGTTAATCCCCGAATGTTCATAGTTTTTCGGCTGGTACCACCGCGAGCTGCTTGTCTTGAGCTGAAGGAAGGAAGACTACTTTTAAGGGCTCGTTTTTCTTTGTTAGACACAATAATAATGAAAACTAACAGACAGTAATGCCAAAGCAAGTATAAGGGGTGTTATTTGTAATAATTGGGATATAAATGTGAAGAAAGTAACGTGGACAAAAAGAAAACTTGCCGCCGGCAGGGACCGAACCTACGACCTTCGAATAACGCGTCCGATGCTGGTTTTTTCCCCACGGGTGCTCATTTTAAAATATAAAAAGCGTTCAGGAATGTATTCATGCATGCTGAGTGCTAAAAGTAAAAGCCTGATAGCAAAGCGACCGTTGCGGAAATTTAGAAAGCTAATACACCAAGGCTGTCCCACACACAACCCCGGCGATAGCAGCGTTCGCGTCGCCTCTCAAGCACAGCTGCGCCTCTGGCGGTGGCCGCTGGCTCCAAATGAAACTGACGCGGCAGTTTCGTGACCGTAAGAAACATTGAATGACTCTGGTATTACCCAGCCCCTTACACAGGCCCGAGCGCTCTAGTGCGTGCTAGCACACATCGTTTTGTCTGCGTTACGCCAAGCTAGGACAGCATACGGCCGCCCGGGCCCCTAAAGTGCCCTGCACGTATCATCATCAAGGCGGTCGAAGAACAAGAGGAAGAAGACTTCTCCGTGGCACGAGCGGGCGCGCAGATGGCTGTGCTAGGTGGCAGAAAGTGGACGGTTGCCAGTGGAACTACGGACAAAGACCAGCGCAAAAGCTGCCTCGCATCTAAAAGTGTGCGCATGGGATGTAGGAAAAGATAGAGAACTTCTCACCCAAGTAGATGGTAAATGATGACAGGGCTGCGTGCTTCTGTCGCTTCGAAGTGGGCACTACTTTGTTTAAGAAAGGCAAAAAAAAGTCCAATTTAAGTGCTAGACAATAAAGCCTACGTGGTACGAATGTCCGTGTATTCAATATTTCAGATTACCGAAGCCATAGAAGATCCCCGTACGTTTTTCTACTCATTTCATCTGAAAACATAGCAGTTATTTCTTTGCATCCAGCGCCCCACGAATTTTTGGAATGCGAATATTTCAGTTGAACGACTGTGACGTGTGGTGTATGCTTGAATTGTGTGCATTTCAAAAGTGCGCGACATGAAAAGAAGAATAGCGCACACTAAGGGAGGTCAAATAAAAAACAAAGACTTCGAAACAACGTCCAGCACCAGAGCGCGCGGCGCAAAGGTTCGACGTAGAAGTCGCCTAAATGGAAGTCACCACGGAGATTCCAGAGGACAATAGCTGGGCACCACGAAACTTCAGCATCGCCACTCAGGACGTGACAAGTGGGCCGGAGTTCAAGAAAAAGCGTGAGTCGTGGAAGAGCCGGAGAGTTCCAGGGTACGTGTCAAGGAGAAGGTTGGGCCGGACCGGGCGCTGAAGATGGGCCGTTGCGAACCCGAGCCACCAAGACTACAACCGGCCATGGGCTCCTGCCATTGCGTTCCCGCGCAAGACCATAGCCACGGTGCGTGAAGTCCACCGCAAGGCCTGCGGACTCAGGCGCCGGCAGGCAACGTAGTAGCAGCAGTTGCCTGAGCTGTGCATCGAGATGCCTAGCCAGGTTACCCCTGGCCTGTCATCGTGTCGGCCAGCAGCCAGCCCGTGTCAACACTACAATCCGGATCCACCGTGTTTTGGGTGCGTATGCGTCAGCCAGCCCTAAACGACATGGTGAGACTGACCACCTGTTATTACCCCGCTCCGCCGTTCAACAGCGACGAATTATACGGCTTCAGTTAAGTTTGTGAACTAGTGTTTTGGTTGTTGTTCTTAGTGCGTTATAGCTTGCAGTGAACTTTTTGTGAAGTGTTTATTTTTATATAGATAGATCGTTTTTCGTTTGAATTGTTTGATTAAATTTTTTTGTGGTTTGGGAAACAAATGGCCTTCTCCTCTTTCATACTCTCGGAGGCTCAGCCATAGAGAGCTATTACAAAGAAAAAATTCGGCAGATCCCACATACCGTGGGAGTCGATGGTATGCGAAGCATGCGGCGGGTAGGAGAGTGTGGCGTAACTTTTTTTACTGAGCGACAAGTTCCAAATTGCGCTAAAGGTTTGTATAAATTTTATATGCACACATATATATGTTGAAGAGCGGCATATGTGTTATATAACCAGTTGTTTACGGTTGGGTAACGCTGCCAATGGCAACGTGGGTACTACCAATACCAAAAGCGGTGAGCTGATATGTAGTGCTTGTATGTGTCCCGAGAACGCACGCACGTTTCGCAAACCCGTGTGCATGTGTGGAAGAAGTTCTTGACAGTTCTTGAACAAGGGCATCATCACCGTGATCAGTGAGCACCAGCAGCTGGTCATGACTTATAGGATCCGGTCGTGATCGTGGTGACGAGGGGTTCCTGTGTAGTGAAGTATGTGGTATAGTAGAGCTTTTGGAATTCGGGGATGCCTCGGTCATTTCGTCGACAAATTGTCTCTCGACAGCAGGGGCGTAGCCAGAATTTTTTTAGGGGCGAAGCTCCTTAAGGCGGCACCCGTTCGTCCCTCGTCGTGCTCGTAGTAGTGAGTAACAAGTCTTACCCTTTGTCCTCCAAGGTGGTGCCGGTGGGAGATTTCTCCTGTGCGCTGTTGAACAATAAAAAATTCGCAGCGTGCGCGTTAACTAAAAGCCGAATTCTTCTGTCTCTGTAGAAGTGTAAGTGTTAGCTAAAAGCCGACTTCTTCTGTCTCTCATTCCCATTAGCAGCCATTGTTTACCTCCAAGGTAGTGCCTGGTGCGATTTCTCCTGTGCGTGATTAAACAATAAAAATTTTGTTCAAAACGCCGTTGATTGATGAAATAAACCAACGAAAGACGCCAGATGTTTTGTAAAAACAAAACGAAAGAACGCCAGATGTTTCTAAAGCAAAACGAAAAAGACGCCAGCTGCTTAACGAAAGACGCAAGGTGTTTTCTAAAGCAATGGTTTTCTAAACAATGAAAATTCACAGCGTACATGTAAAATTAAAGTGAGCTGCAAGTCGTCATAACTCATCGAACCTTTAGTATAAACGCGCCCGATCTCACGTCAGTGATGATGTACTGGGCAGAATTCACGGAAGATTCACGGTTTACCGATGAACCTCCGCAGCTTCGCCCACTCATCATCATTCACTCCGTGGATATGCTGTGATTTTTTCTGAGGGGGTTCAACCATACTTTATGTATGTTCGTGCGTGCGTTTGTATATGTGCGTGTATATATACGCAAGCAAAACTGAAAAATTCCGGAAGGGTTTGAACCCCCCAACCCCGCCCCTTGGCTACGCCCCTGGTCGACAGAGCCGGCGACATGTCGGAACCTGAAGCCACCCATCGCGCTGGTGAGGTATAGGCTGTCGAGGCTGGTACGATTGGATAGCGCTACGTAGACCAACATCAGCGGATGGTGTTTCTCGTATTCGTAGACTACCTGGGCGTATGTGGCCTACGTAGCCTAGTCTACAAAGCGCCTGTCAATCAATCTGGCATCATCCTCGGTCAGTATGAGGCCATCGCCCAGCCTCGTAAGAAATGAAGAGGACACTGCGTCGTTCTGGTGGACGAAGTGCACTTTACGGTGCGGTGATGTGGAAAGCATATGTAACTTTCGTTAATGTACTCCTCCGGGGTCGAGCAATGCTTCAATATAACTTGTTTAATCATAGAAATACAAATGTAATGTTTATTAGACTGCTACAAAAGCGGAGCCAACACTGGAACTACAGACGTTAATCTGATATGACGCCTGTATCGTAGGAGTACACATCGTAGGAGTATCATGTAGTGTTTATTGCTTTCTTGTAAAATTAGACAGCCAGCACCACAACCACAATTTACGTTGCACCGTTACTACGCTTGCGTAGGCTGTTTTTACAAACTAGTTTACAGACCTGGCGTGGCTCAGTGGTAGAATACCTGATCGCCACGCAGAATGCTTGTGTTCGATCCCTGCTGGGATCTTAATTTTCATTCTTTCCATTCGTTGAGTCAACGCTGCCGTTGTTGGTTTCTTAACGCTCTAGCATTTAATTTACCATGTCTGTTCTCGCCGTTCCTGGGTAGATATAACTGTCAATCACCTGTGGCGCATACCCGTACACCGCGGACCGTGGTAAACGGGTATGTGCCACACGTGTCTAGTGGAAAGGGTTTGACGACGTAGGTGACAGGATTTTAACGTTATTCATGTCATGACCTGGCAATCATATTCGTCAAATCATCTTACCCTCCCATGCAAATTTGGTCTACACCAAGTTAAGGAGGCGATCATGAGAGCACCCAGACGTAGGCGGCTAGATAGATAGATAGATAGATAGATAGATAGATAGATAGATAGATAGATAGATAGATAGATACGTAGATAGAAACGCTCAAAGTGCCAGAGGTTCGCTAATAAATGCTTCGCATTTATTAAAAAGAACCTGCATCACAACGACCTTGATCAGTAAACTCAAGCTCACTTTTTTTAATTAGTTCAATATAGTTTTGCGCTCCGTAGCGCTCGTGTAGCTGATGCAGAGCGCGTTGGCTACCATAGCGCATGTTTGGAAATTATATGGAGCGTGATGGTGACCTCGTCACCCTCGGTCATAGCTCCGCATGCTCACTCACATTCACTCACACTCATTTGAAGGGCGTGTGTCTGAGCATGAGTGAGTACTGTTGAGTGCGAGTAGGCGTGAGTGAGTGCACAAGAGAGTGAGTAGGCATTATTATTATTATTATTATTATTATTATTATTATTATTATTATTATTATTATTATTATTATTATTATTATTATTATTATTATTATTATGAAGGTGAGTGGACGTCAGTATGAGTGCGAGTGAGTCTGAGCAGACGTGAGTATGAACGTGGAAGAGGCGAGTAGACGTGAGTGTGTCCGTGGGTGCCTATGAGTGAAAACTGAGTGTGAATGGGAACGCCCATGAGTGTGAGTATTAACATGTATAGGCCTCCGACGCTCAAGTTTGCGCAGCGCCGTCCGCCGCCCCAGCGGAGAGACGGGAAAGCTCCGGTAGCTCGGACAAGTCGCTCTTGCTTGGTTTTCCCATTGCGCGCGCGGAGAACGTGCTCCCCGGGGCTTTTATCTCGCATTTTTCACGCTATGGGTGCCGTTCCTTCGTCGTACTCGAAAGCAGGCATGCAGTCCTGCTGCATTGTGAACTGTCACAAAAGTTTAAAAATGACGAAGAGCCGAAAACTTCCTGTCATGTTCTACCGTTTCCAATGCAAGCAGTGCGAGGAGCAGAGGCGTCAAGAGTGGATTATGGCATGCGATGCTTTCGCGGTCTTGTCACCTTAAAGCAATTTTTGTCGTACACAGTATTACGAACTATTAACGGGGAGAAACGCGATGATCGTGCTCATTTGAAAAAGAAGTGCATTTGTGAACCGAAGCTACAAGAAATAGACAGCCGTTGTACGTTTCGAGATTGCGCGCTGGCTTTCCGAGTCAAACATTTGTAATGTTACAGCAGCGGAGCATGTGGGCTTATTGCGCCACAGTTTAAAAAACGTACCGTGAGTACTAAGTGTTTAATTCAGCTGATTGCGGTACATTTCCCGTCGCGGCTCACTGTAAACAGTATTAAGCTGCATGTTTGCACTGAGCGTTTATATTGGCCTTACATGCGATACGCCGTGATTGCTTAGCAGGCTGAAGTGTTGCGCTGCTAAGATCGTGGTCATGGGTTCGATTCACGCATACGGCAGCTGCATTTCGATGGGAGCGAAATGCAGTAACTCCGGCCTACTTAGATTTACGTACACGTTAAAGAACCGCAGTTGGCCGAAATTAATCCGAATTAGTCCACCACGACGTGTCTCGTAATAATGTCATGCGTTCGGCACGTAATATAAAGCATTGCATGCGCGTGAGCCGCGGGCAATATACAGTTGCCGCTTTGGAAGCGACCTGAAAAAAGAACCAAGGTGGCAATTAAATTTTTGATGGCTTCGCGAATTCAGATGCGCTTATCATCGAGCCCAAATCCCGGCATAATCATAAACATGCGCGATCCCAGTGGGTATTGTATGTATCAGGGGCGTAGCCAGAAATTTTTTTTTGGGGGGGGGGATTCAACCATACTTTATATACGTTGGTGCGTGCGTTCGTATGTGTGCGTGTACATATACGCAAACAAAATTGAAAATTTTCGGGGAGGGCTTCAACCCCCCCCCCTCCCCCCTGGCTACGCCCCTGTATAGTATGATGCTGACCAAGCGAGCTGTTGAAACAACCAAAGCGACATTCGAATAATACCCCTGACACACGGCCACTCTAAAGTCCTTTAGAAAAGGGGACATCTTCCGGAAAGGCGTTCGAGCGCAGTGACACACGACAAAGGAGTAACTCCCTTCCAGAAACGATCCTTTTCGGAAAGGCAGATCGCGCATCTACTTTTCGGCCAGAAGGGAGTACTCTCGCACACAGTGTGCAGAATTTATGAATAAAAGAAAACATGTTGCAACACTAAGGTGCCTAGTGACTTTTTTTTGCGAGCGAAAATGTTTTAATTTTCAGCAGTAGAACGATTTGTCGAAAAGCGAACGTTTATACTTTATAGCTATACATACTCTCAAACGCCTGCACCACATCACTAGAAAACCGCCATGCCACCATTCTAGTGTTGGCAGTGACTGGCATTTGTTGTGTCGGCGAGATAAGAATGATGGAGTCTGCTGAATCGGCGCCGTCAACCAAAGCCGTGAAAAAACCACGGGTCCAGTGGACGGAAAAGGCTACCTGGGCGCTCATAAAGTCTTGGGAAGTAACTTGGACGCCCTGCGAGGGCAAAAGCACAACGGTGTTGTGTACCAAAGGATCGCCGAGAGCCTCACCGATGCCAGTATTCCCCGTACACGTGCGCAAGTGCACGCCAAGATTGACAACTTGACACAAACGTTGCTTGCACAAACAGCGCCATTTTTTCTACAGCGTTTTTCTGAGGAACCACTTAAAGCAGTTGTCCGGTGCCGTGTGTCATCGGCACAACTCCTTTCTGCAAATGGTCCCTTTAGGTGACAAAAGGGGTTTACCTCAAAGTACTTTACTATTGCCCGTGTGTCAGGGGTATAAGCGAGCACGGTGCGGGATCAGGCGTCGATATTGTTACGACATTATTACGACGATATTGTTACGATATTATTCGAAATGAAACACGCCTCTGCAAGAAACATGCATGGCAGAAGTGGGCATGAAATAGTTATTTATTTTTTGTTTGCGCGTATCATTATGTTGTCAAAGGGAGATCTAAAAAAATCCAAGGTGACATTAAACTTGCGATCCGACGTTGTTATCATTCGATGCAAACCTCGGCAAAAGTGAAACTCCCACGAAACTGAACACTGCGCATCGCGATGCAGCCAGTGACTCAACAGGGCAGATGCAAATTTATGGTCTTCACACTGAGCTCATAATAAAATGAAAGCTGCACGACAAACTTGGCATCCAAGCAATCGAAAAGTTATCAATAGAAAACGCACGCGAAAGCGTGCTGGATGTTTGGTGACAGCTCCGAGTAGACACGACTGCCGCAACGAATGTGCGTTTTACCGGTAACACAATTACAGAACTCGCGCAGTCACCTCCCTATTCATGTTATAGAAATGTGCTCGTTCAGCATCAGCACGCACGTAGCGCTCGCACAAACACCATCGTCCTTGACGACCAGCTCGGTCCCGAAAAGGTGGTCGATCAACCGTCCTCCTCTGGTGAGATTCCCACCGTGAAAACGTTTTTTCCATCTCTGGGATCTTCCTAAACCTTCACAGCAAGCGACACGTGAAGCTGCACGTGCACGGCGAGCAGAGAACAGCGCGTGCAGGGCGCCTGAACGTGCTGAGACAGCGCAGTCAAAAGGCAGGTGCGTGCGAGGAGCGACCGGTTTTTGCAAGAAAGGCGGCGAAACGCGTGCGACGCAGCGCCCCCTGGCCGAGCTTGGGAGGCCCATGGGTTCCTGAGCATTAGTAGGCGTGAGTATGAGCCTTAAAGACCGAACCATATGGAGCGTTTTAGCCGGCGTTCGTATGGTGTTTCGTTCCCCGGCCTTACTCGGCGTCCACCCTACCGGGGACGCTGGCAAAGACGTGACGTCCGAGATATCGGCAGCGTCGGCGTCGACGTCGGAAGCAGTTCGATCAAAGCGGAACCAATTAGTGCGTGGATGGCAGCGACTTCCGCCTACGCGCTGGCGTTGTCGCTGCCGCCGAAAAGGCTGCAGCCCATAGGCGTGCGCACAGCGGGGTATGGGGGGGGGGGGCGGCCGCCCTCCCCTAATTACATACGAGGGGGGACGCGAAATCTGCCCCGTACATTAACCCTTCTGATGCAGTACAGAAATACTTTGAAAATGCTTCCAAGGCAGATTTATGCTTAGAAAAAAATAGAAAATATAGAAATACTTGAAAATAGTTGCAATACGTAGAAAGGCAACAGCCTAGCGAAAGAGACCATCAGCTCCGCTGTTTCAATAGCCTTCACGTTGTGGACCTGGCAGGATTTTCTCCAACCTGTTAGGGCGAAAGCCTTAGATCCCTCGTCAAACGCGAAAAGTGACCAGTGTCCTGCGTTCGGTGATGTCAACACAAGTGATGCAAAAAATCATCAACACGTGATGGCGTCACCATATGACGTCACCATGGCATCACATATCGCCAAAATTTCTGACAGTTTTATGACGTCATCCTGGCGTCACACAACGTGGCGTTACATGGTGACGTCAACCCATGACAGCAATGCTTGGTCAAAGGTGGGCCGATCCCGGAGGCAGAGCAAAACAAGGTGACGTGCACAAAGCTTACATTGCTTCCGATCCTGAAGGCATTGGACAGTCACGTCAGTTGCAGGAAGCTTTCGGAAGGGGGCGCGAGAGGTTCAATACAACGACTTAGAAGAAGATGGCTCTCGCCTTCGAGTCGACTGAGGCGGACCCTGTGAGTCTTGTTGGCGGTGGGCTGCAGCTTCTGCCACACGCATATGTCACCTTAGTGTCCGCTTGTATTTTATTTGTAAATTTTTATGTGCCTTGTTGATGGTTGTGCCATTCCGTTATTTTGCCATGTAATTTTAAGACAACGGAGTCTTAGTCTACCATGTGCCGCCGTCGTCGTCGTTGTAGTAGTAGTAGGCGTCACTCAGGTCACGTGACCGAAAGAAGGACTGAATAGAGAAATAAAAACTAAATTATGGTGATGGTCGTCGATATGACGATAATAAATGGTGTTTTTTATGATGCTTGAATTGATGATGATGATGTTCGCTCACATGCAGCCTCCTGCTTACAGCTTAGCTGTACGACGGTCTCCACGGCGTGGAACCGGCTGCAATATCTTTGTCCCTAAATAGAGTTCCATAAATGGCCTATTTCTTTTATTGACAGCGCAGCACTCCCATGCCTAGTGGAGTCCATTGAACTACGAATAAACCGCCTATATCTAAACCCACATGCTCGTACTTTAAGGATAACGTAGGTAGTGCCTGGTCAACGTTTCGATAGGCGCATACAGTATTAAGTATTCCCAGTTTTTGAAATCGACGCTTAATCTCCTTTAAATGTACCTATGTGACAGTCTATGATAGCGACCATCCCTGGAATGAACTTTTCTCGCGGCGTCGACACGGCGTCTCTTTTCTAGTTCCAGAAGCCGTCCCCTTCGGGAACGACCCATGGAAAGGCCAGAGTATCATAGAAACGCGTGTTTCGCGTTACCTTTCTGCAATGTCGGAATTTCCCTGGTGTGTACAGTCCTCAGGGTCCGCACTGTGTTTTCTCCAAGAGATGGCATTTATTCCACCATTCACGAGACATCGCTACAAAATCTTCCCAGAAAGCTTTCGCCTGTTCATTTTTTTTGTGTCGGCAGAACCAGGCATAAAAGCTCGCAGGGTTCCTTATGCATTCGCCTAAGATGACCTGGTGGTGAACGCTATATTGTTTGCCTTCCTAGTCGATGTGTTGACCCACCCCTCCGCACTCCCCTTCTCTCAAAGCTTTTTGCACCTCACGTGCTTTCGCAGTGCCTGGAGGATCGGAGGCATTGCAAGAATTCTGCACATCACCTGGTTTTGCACTGCCTCCTTGATGGGCCTGCCCAAGCAACGGCTCCTAGCGACTCCTAAACAATGGCTCCTATCGTCAGTATTGATAACGGACAGCGTGAAGAGCGTGCTAACCACGCGTTCGCCAATATTGCGCGCATCATGGTCAGTTTGATTTTAGCCAAAAAGAGGACTTCAATTGCCGCTTTAATTTGGGTATTATATTCTATACATTTCCCGTCTTTAAGTTTTATTTGATTTTATCCAACCACTCAATTCGTGGTCAATCTCCGACACTGAGTTTGCGTCCAAATGAGTAAGCGAGCAAAACAATAAATTCGTCAATACGTCTTGGAGCGCGCTCTGCGTTGGAAGCGCCTTGATTACCACCAGACTGCTGGCCGGGGGAGGACGGGCATGCAGCGGCTGACACGTCAAAAAAACTTGGAAAACAAAGGGTAGTCGTCAGTAGGCTTGCTGCAAGCAAGCACATCGTGAAGATACCTCCCTGCACGTGCCCGCGTGGCGCGAGGAGAAAAAGAAAGAAAGAAAAGGAACTGGCCACGTCGACCGATCAGAGGGAGCCAGAAGCTGGAGCAGAGAAGACGCGTTGGCCTGGTCGGAAGTCAGCGTTCGGAAGGCCAACATCTGTCGGAGGGACCTGGTCGAGCGTCAACGCCCGAGGGACCTAGCAAGGACACGTCTTCGTCCCCGGCGCCAAGCGGACCCAGAGGAACCCGCGATATCCCGCCTGGCCCTTATCATACAAGACCCGCAACGCAGCGTCGACCGCCAAGTCAAGGTCCGTAGCGTGAGCGCGGTGTTTCCTTGAACTTTTTTCCTAAAGACGCTTCGCGTGTTGATTGTTTTGCTGTGCATTGTATTTGTTTTGTTTGTGTATGTTTATGTCACAATATATGTTTGTGTGCCGTGACAGTCGCGTCCTCTTCATTGCGGCCCTCACAAGCGTCTCTGACACTATGCACTAAACCTGCTCCCCGAACCCATATCGTAACAATGGCGTCCGCGACAGGACGATATGGATATGTTACAATATGGGTTCGGGGAGCAGGTTTAGTGCATAGTGTCAGAGACGCTTGTGAGGGCCGCAATGAAGAGGACGCGACTGTCACGGCACACAAACATATATTGTGACATAAGCATACACAAACAAAACAAATACAATGCACAGCAAAACAATCAGCACTCGAAGCGTCTTTAGGAAAAAGTTCAAGGAAACACCGCGCTCACGCTAAGGACCTTGACTTGGCGGTCGAGGCTGCGTTGCGGGTCTTGACCCGCCATTCATTTGTGCAAGATGGTCGTGCTATGTGATTTCCGTTGTAACCATAAATACTTTTCCTCTGCATACGGAAATACTACGCATTAGAAACATGGACTTTGTCCCTGTTTAGACTATTAAGTTTCCCCGTGCAGCGAGGTCGGAATCCTTGCTGAAATTAGCGAGGACGTTCAAGTTTTTCTACCGATAACCAGGGACATGAGCATGTGTCTGTAATAAAAAATCGCTTACATCAAATACTCTAAAGATGCTTGACGTGATGAAAATAAGCAATTGCAATTGCATGGGGCATATATGGAAGCAGGTAAATAAAATTTTCGAAATTACGATACTGCAGAACGTGACGTTATTACTGTCCGAAGGTACCATTCTGATAAATAAAAAATAAGCATTTGGTTCATGGCGGAAAGACACAAATACATTACCGTGGTAGTTTCTGTTGATGAAACGTTAACAAAGATGATGGGAAGGATATGTCACTTTTGCTACAGCCGTTCCTGTGCGTGTGGAAAATGTCAAGGAGACTTTCGTATGCGTAATTTGGCTCCGGCCAGCAAGGCCATTGCGCCACGGTCATCACAATTACAGCCAATTTATCCGCATACTGCTTTTAGGGACAATGGAGCGCTCTCCAGCATACAGTGTAATGCAGTGATAACGATACCGCTAAAACCGGAAAATTTGGTCGTTGTAACTGACTATTGTTATATCTGAACCGGCAAAACAAAAATAACTAACCCACATGTTTTCTTGTGCATGTAGGCCTATTTAATCACCAACGATTAGTCAGCATGGTCTAATAATGCAAGTCATGGTAATGAACACTGAGCACTCTACTATAGGCTTCTTAAATTACCATATAATTATTTAAAGGGTCCGTAAAGAACGTCTAAATATACAAAGAATGAGCGCGTTATTCTCTCCTGGCGTTTCCCGTCTTCGGTGTAATTCGTGACGCCAGCAGTCTGTTCGCGTGATGTCATGAGGAAATGAGTTCCCTATTTGTCCATATACGAGTGAAAGCAGTTAGGAATGGTCTCCTACCCTGCTTTGTCATTGTGTCGCACTCCCATTCTGCTTTGTCTTGGAGCATGTGAGAGCCGTGCGCGACCAAGTGGTTTTACGTCTTGCACGTTTTAGAATGCGCAAGCGGAGACCACAGCGTGCAGCCGAAAAGCGGACAATCCTGATAGCCTCAGCGCTTAGTGTTGACATTTCCCACGTTTCTTTTCTTTTTTTTTTTGGGGGGGGGGGAGGATAAGCGCCTAGGAGCAGATAGCACCTGTAGGAAGGGTAGTGGAGGCGAGAAAGAAATTGAATTGAGCACAACTTAAAGACCACAAACAAACCACTCTCTCGTATTTGAACTCGGAGTCGTTAAGGGTTCTGTTACAGCATGCTTAGAAAAGTCGGAAATCTCTACGGAAATATAACACTGTAAAGTGTGTTAGAGGAAAATGTGACTAATTAAATTACACTGTTGACCTCTGAAAACGCATTTTTAATAAACTATGAATTATAGGGAAATGTTGTCAACAGAGAGTGACCTAATAATCATACCCGGCATTTTTACTGGTCCGAAGTTAACAAAATGCTTCAGTAAATCTCGCAAGGTTTGTTTGAGCGATTACTGCGCGTCAGTTTGATGAGAAGTGGGAGATAGCATACATAATTTGGCTCCAGCAGCAGTGCCGTCGGTCGGGTGGTCATGGGTAGTAGTGTCTAGTGCTGTAATATCCTTGTTACACAGACAGTGTAACCCCAGTTACGCGCAACCGCGCTTGGCTTATGTTACATTCTATGCGAAACCGCGGTTATGCCGCTAACCGTGGCTGTACCGAACCGAGTTTGGCGACCTCGGTTTGGCGGTTAACCGAGAAAATGGCAGCCTCCATTGAGGACGTTTGCACTACGGCGAGCGTTCCTGAAAAACGAGCGAATTGGACTGCACGAACAACGGAAAGCCTGATTAGGCTTAGGGAAAATAATTTGTGTCATCAACGGAGCACCTCAAGGAACGAGCAAGTGTACGCGGCAATAGGCTCTTTTAGCTGGGTGTCGCTTACGCTCAGATCCTCGCAGATGTAGCGTCCAGAGAGAGTGCACTAACTGCATATATTTCGTGTTTTTTACAAGCGCGTCTTGCCGAGACGCGGTAAGCTCGGGTGCAAAACGACGGCAAAACCAAGTAGACTCAACTTCACGCTCCGGGCTTGACGACTGGAGCGAGAGATGCTTTCTACGTTCCGCCGGTCACACGATCATTCTGCGCACGCGCATTACAGTTCTTTCAACGTGTTTGTCTGTTAAGTGAGTCACCCGCACTACAGCTGCTTCTACGCGTTCGTGTGCATTCGCCGGTCTGACCGGAGCGGACCGCCAATGCCCAGCTAAATGGCCTAATAACAGCCGAGTTGAACGCCGAACAACGGCACACAAAACGCACGAGAGAACTTCGCAGCAGTAAAAAAACGAGCAACAAAAACCACGCACGTGCTCATACGAATCAACACGGTCACTGCCAGCAAAACAAAACCAATGTTGTGAGATTGTACCACGACATTGTTCCAAAGCGCGAGTACTTGGACAGACACTCAAAAGGAAAGCTATCCCCAAAAATATTGTTTTGGCCTAAAAAATGCATATATGTTCGCACAAACGTACGTTTGAAGAACATTACGCAAAAAATAACTGACATATTTGTATATAGAACTTCAATCTGCTGATATGGGCTTCACTTTGTTTATTGTACGCAAGGTGGCGTTATCCGCGTTAACCGAGGACGCTTGTGCGCCGTGTAACATCGGCGAACCCTGGTTGGCGCCAACCGTGGTTGGTCGTAACTGTGGTTAACATGAATGTGTAACAAGGGTATAAGTCGTCAAACCTATCTTTCTAAACACCGCGTGCAATGTAAGTACAATCGCCAACCGTATCCCATGGTATGGTTCAATAGTTCTCGGAATCGTTGGCAGTGATGCAAACCCTAGATATTTCCTACATCTTTCAGCAATTCGGCGTCTTTTATTGAATCTAGGGGTTTTTCAAAGGCTCTGGAAATGTTACATTACACTGCCCAACGACAGGCGTTACTGAGTAGAGACGCTTTATCAACTAGAAAGGCTATAAAAAACTATAATTATCGCTATTTGGGGTTTCTCATGCAAGAAAACTTTGGCGTTCTGCTTGCCCGAGTGAAGGCGAGGTTATTTTTATACTGAATACTGGGGGGAAATGAAACTTTGTCATGGTAAGTGTTTAGCATGCACTCACGTGAATGATACTGCTGCTGTGTGAAAAAAAAGAGAAATTTTATCTTACAAGGCACATGAAACCTGCCAACTTCACACTCGCCGCGTGCCTTTACCGTGCAAAGTCTCCATGTCTCATAACTTCTGAACCAGCAGACTTTGAGACAAAGAGAGCGAAAGTAGGACTGACAGTTGGGCGGGCTGGTACGTATTCATTATTACGAAAACGCTGTTCGTGTGTTTTCAGCCTTTCCGTCACGCCGTTTTCATAAGAGCGAGAATAGTGACAAACGTGCTTGGCCAAATGTGAAGCTTATCAAATGTACACAGGATGTCTATCAACCGGTAAAAAAGTTACATAAACTGCCAATCATGCAACGCTAATTGCTAATGTGGAAAATTAGAAATTGGCCGCCACCTTGCAGGCTGCAAGCGCAAGAAATGCGCTAAAGGCTTGCAAGCGACCCCAACGATCATATCTCCATGGCTTCAATGAGTGGCCGAAGCGAATTTGACAAATGTGTTTTCTCTGTAGCAACTGGCGCAATCTGCAAGCACTTTATTTATTTATTTATTTATTTATTTATTTATTTATTTATTTATTTATTTATTTATTTATTTACACATACTGCAGCGCTAAGGGCGCTATGGCAGGAGTGGGTGTACAAAGATACGCGGAATTGTAACAAATATGAATGAAACTTATGTAAACAGGTAAACTAATACAGATGTGTGAGTATACAAGGTCAAAAGTTCACAAACATGTAATGAACATGAATGAAAATAGAATAAAGAAATAATGCTACTCAAGAGATCACACCAACAGCAAATAGACGAGGGTATATTACAGACGCATGTCATGGATGTCGGCTACAAAATTGGGCGATGGGCGTGAACGAATAGAACCGGGTAATGAATTCCAGTCTTCAATAGAACGGGGGAAAAAACTGAACTTGAATATGTTAGCTCAAGCATATTAAGGCGTTAAGTTTAAGCTGTGATAGCTTCTTGTCGTTGACAGAGGTGCAAAGTTTACGTTGTCCTTGTCATTTCATAGTTTAACTGAAGACGTCACGGTGCTATGCAGAATTTTAATGACTCTATTCGGCGACGCGAAGAGAGCGAAGTTCAGTGAAGAAAGAGTAGAAGAGGGTGAAAAGTCACGGTCATAGCGACGACATATGAATCTTACCGCTTTTTTCTGAATTGCTTCTATCCTAATTATCTCGCACTGCTTGTACGGGTTCCAAACGACAGATGCGTAGTCTACTATTGGACGAATGAGTGATTCAAATAAGAGAAGCTTAGTTTCCTTCGGAGATTTAGATAGAGTGCGACGTAGATTGCCTAGCTTTTTTAATGCTTTGTTACTACATAGTCAATGTGTTTGGACCATGTCATATTATGAGTAAAAATGACCCCTAGATACTTATAATCGAAAACCCTATTTACTGCACGGTTATGGAAAAAGTTATCAAAAGCAGACGGAGATTTATTACAAAAATACATAAATACTTTTTTTTAAAGTTAATGTTCATTTGCCAGGTCTTGCACCGATTGCAAAAAGAAGCAAATGACTCCTGCAAGCGGTAATGGTCAGCGTGTGTTTTAATGATCTCCTATAAGATGCAATCATCGGCATAAAAACGAATGGAAGAGGAGGTGCAAACAGGCAAATCATTAAAGTAAATTAAGAAAAGTAGAGGCCCAAGAACAGACCCTTGGGGCACTCCAGACGTTACATCAATGGCAGTAGAGTTCGATGACCTGTAAGAAACGATCTGAGCGCGGGATGACAAAAAGCTAAATATCCAGCTAACCAATTGAATATTGTTTAACATGACATCGAGTTCAGCAAGGAGTTTAGAATGCAGTACTGTATCGAAATCCTTTGAGAAGACAATAAATATAGCGTCAACCTGGTTGCCAAGATCAAAGTTCAGAAAAATATCGTGCGTGAATTCGACTAATTGTGTTGTGGTACTGAAACCACGCCTAAACCCATGCTGCCTGTTAGATAGTAGTCGGCGCGATTTCAAGAAGAGCATAATATGCTTATGAATGATATGTTCTAACATCTTGCATGATTGAGAAGTCAATTATATCGGTCTGTAGCTCAAGAGAGACTACTTATTGCCAGATTTGTAAAGAGGGTGTGCCTTTGCTATCTTCCATGAGGATGGAACAGTGCCAGAAGATAAAGACTTATTGAATATGACCGTCAGATATCTGGATGACCCCAGGGAGTAGCGAACAAAGAATGCATTGTGTATCCCGTCAGGGCCAGTGCATTTTTACATCTAATTTTAAGATAAGGTTCGAATGCCTTCACTCGTTTCAATATCACTGATTGATTCAGAACGAGCTATGTCTGTCAGAGAGGTGGTGGAGTTGTTGTCAGAAACAAACACAGACTGGAAATAGTTGTTAAAAACATTCGATATTGCCTGCGGGTCACTAATAACGTCATTATCAATTCTGAAAGAAGAAGGTAAGGCATCATGAGGCAAAATCGAATATCAAAATTTGCGTGGGTTCGTGCTTAACATACCCGGCAACTGAACGCGAAAAAAGAAATCTTTCGCCGTTTTCATCTTGGGGTCAAGTTCACTTTTCGCCGTCTGAAATCTGTCTAGGTTAACGGGATCGTTAGTTCTTCTGGACCGCCCAAGTTGACGGACACGGCGAGATAAATGCAAAATGTCAGGATTGATCAAAGGAAGATTAGTATTGCTTTTCTTTGTCTTAAGTGGCACAAATCTTCGGACACATGACCTAACAAGATCTTCAAAGTAATTAACGAGGTAATTTATATCCTACCTGTCAGAAAATGCAGAAAACATATCAAAATGATCGGCTAGAATATCAGTAATGGAATTGTCATCCGCACGAGTGAAATCAGGGAAACCAGTATAAGGTGATTTGGGCGTGGCACAACAAAGTGATAACGAGACAGCTTTATAGTCTGATAATCCGTCAATTACCCCGCAAGAAAAGTTATCAGCTAAATCTGTACTTAAGAAAACTAAGTGTACAATAGAATTTAACCTAGTCGCACATGAAACAACTTGAGTAAGCCCAAAAGACAAAGAAATATTTATTAACTCATGACAGATAGCAGCATCGCGGCCAGTTACAGTCAGGGAAGGCCAATGGATCTTAGGAGCAATAAAATCACCCATACAGGTCAATTTTGATGAAGCTATATTAACATCGCACATGAAATTGGAAAGAACATGAAGAACATCAAGGGAGGATCCAGGTGGGCGATATATATATAACTAACTACAACACATTGCTTATTTAGATCAATCTTACACCACAGGGATTCCGTCTCCGGAGGTGATGGCCACACCGAGAAGCGGATATCTGAGCGGATAAGCAGAGGGACGCCAGCGCCAATGCCATGTGCCCTGTCATTACGTATGGAAATAAAACCGGTGAGACCAAACTCAGAATCGTAAACGTTACTATGCAGCCAAGACTCATTGATGCCAACAACGAGAGGGGAATAAGTTGCAACAAGGGACAATACGTCTGGAAGTTTCTTAACTATGCTACGAGCATTAACGTTTAGAACTACAAGGTGTTGCTGACGGTTATAATGAGGTCAGGGAGTGGGTGAAGAGGAATTTGAGGACGTGGGGATAGAAGAATGAGGGCCACGGGGTTGATCTGAGACTTTCACTAGTGTGTTTGAGGCGTCGTCCCAGTTGTAACGAACATTGTCAATGAACGCGTGATCGTATTTTAACTTCACCACATAGCAATCGTTGCGAAACTGAAGCCATGCCTCCCAAATTCTTTTCCGAACATGACTAACCCCATGCCGAAAAGTCTTCTGTAATAAACAAGTTTGAGCCCTTGAGTATAGATGCATTTTTTAGAACAACGGTTTTTTTCTCCGAAGTTTGAAAGCTTCAGAATAATGGGTCATGTGTAGCCAGCACGTGATTTACCAAGCCTGTGGACGCGCTCCATTTGAGAGCAGGTAATTTTTGTGCTATTTGTGAATACAGAAGTAACGCTGCACAACGGCGTGCTGGTGCTTTCATTCGGATCTTCTGAAATACAGGGTATTAGCAGATTATTTCGCCTTGAACGATTTTATAAGTCATCATTCTTTAAGACCAATTCGTTAATCTTAGAAGTTAAGCAATTGATTTCAGCACGTAAGTCACTCACAGAATTATGCTCATTAGATTTCGGAGCCTGTTCTAATGCATTAACACGTGATTCTAAATCATCAAAACGGCAGGCGACCGTCCGTTGAAATGACTTGATGTCGGCAATATTATCAGCTAGCTTAGTTTGCCTCTCTAAACGTTTAGATAACATTTCAGAGATACATCGAGCGCCAGTGTGAATAGGTACGGAAGTAGACGGTGCATGAGTAATAAGCATTGGAACCAACTGCATTTCGGGTTACAGGTCTATTACCAGAAGTATTGCCTTTACTGGTATTCACCAACTTATTCAGAGGCCCCGGATTTAGTTCCACATCACCGCTCAGAAAGAGACGACTTTTTCAATGTAACACGTGGAAGCATAACAGTACAAGTCTACGTGGGCAAGGAAGCAGCAGCAGAAAGCGATCATCGGATCGAAAGCATTTAGCATTGGGAAGGTAACATACCTGCATGAAAAGCAAGCAACGATAAAGCATCGTGCTGTTGCTGCTGCACCCTAGCCCACTGAAGAGACGATCCTCGGGCAATGGCTTTATACTTCTTCGGGTGAATGACGTCACGGTCCCGCAGTTGTCGATGAATGGCTGGTCAAGTAGAGGGTGGTCACGATCGCTGACTTGCGGCAAAATGAAGCCTGATGCGCCGGCGCCGTCCCATAACGGACTGATATGGCAGTCCCACGGCAAACGCTCGGTGACATCCACGTGCCCAGCCAGAAATGACTGGGCAGAACTATGCGAACCGGTGTCAGAGCTCTTGACGTCCCAGAAGTTGTGTTCCGCAAGACCAGGGAGGCACTGCATGAAAAGCAAGCAACGATTAAGCATCGTGATGTTGCTGCTGCACCCTAGCTATGTGCGATTACTCCAAAGAAAAGTAAAAAAAACAACCTTTAGTCGCTGTTAACAAGCGGCATTTTACATCCAATAACATTAAGAAGAATTGGCGAGCTGGTAGAGAGCAAACTATCTTTATGCTTTCTTCAAAGTGACTTAGGCTGAATAGCAACTATAAAAAAGTCAATTTAGGGTTTTTTGTTGCAGCCTAGGCTATTTTGG
The DNA here is from genome assembly GCF_013339695.2 of Rhipicephalus sanguineus. Classification (NCBI taxonomy): domain Eukaryota; kingdom Metazoa; phylum Arthropoda; class Arachnida; order Ixodida; family Ixodidae; genus Rhipicephalus; species Rhipicephalus sanguineus. The sequence goes on from NC_051185.1 coordinate 138,219,520, forward strand.
AGGGTCCATCTATGGATAAAACGTTGACTTTGGTTGGTATCACTGATCGTTAGTAACACTACATTTTCCTTTACAATGGTGTATAGGTACGGCTCCATACATCTCTTTTCTCGTAAGGCGCTCTAAACCATTGAATTTTCGTGCTCACTAGATTATGCTTCCATTCAACTGCGATAGCTTCACAGACACCCGTACAGATCTTCCATGGTAAGGTACAAATAAGCTAAATCATTAAACTATTTCCTCAAACCACACATAGTCGCTACTCGTGACTAACTGCGCTCGATCGCTCCTACGAGAAAAGCAGTTCCATAGTTAGTACATATATTCTGCAGTCCACAATTAGGGCTGCACTATATAAAAATATAAAAATAAACAAATGAATATTATAATAGCATGGGAGTGCTTGCACCTAGTTGCAGCCTTGTCATGGGTCCACCCAGCATTGCACTGTCCATGAAATTGGCCCACTCACGGACTCGTTCTTAGTGGCACTAGCACGGAGTGACACTCTTGTCTCTCTTTGAAGCATATCCGGTCGAGCATTTCCGGTTTTGCTAACATTTATAAAAACTATTCGAAAAAAGCAAAAACCGATGGTTCTCTTTCAAGTTAAGAGCTATATTGGATATATAATACCGGAAAATACATTTACATAAGATAAGAGGCAATTAACTGTCTGCATAATAAATGGAATGTCACGTGGTTTATTCACGTACAAACGTGAAGGAACGACGAGGGACGTCAAGGAGCCAAAATCCAAGCAAGCGCAAGCTCGGGTCGCGTGGCTAACACTAACGCTGTGGCTTGCTTTCTTGGCTGCTTCGTCGTCGTCTGTATTGTTGACTACATTTGCCCCCGGTGAATAGCGTAGTTATCCTGGCAACCTAAGCTGTTGTCAGTATGGCTGGGTCATAATAGGGATTGAGGCGACTCACGTGGACGATTTTCCTAGCACGACGACGTAAGTTTTGGGACGGTGTCAAAGGCTCAACCTCATAGTTGACTGGAAACGTACAAGTGAGAATGCGGTAGGGCCCGTGATATCGGGCCAGTAATTTCGACGAAAGGCCAGGAGTGTTCGGTGGGATCTAAAGCCAAACCAGGGCGCCTGTCGTCAAAGTAGGGAGAGGTCGGTCGGTGTCGTGCCTTAGCTTCTGACGACCTTGGTCCTCGGTTGCCAGCGAACGGGCCAATTGTCGGCAATCTTCGGCGTACCTGGCAACATCAGAAATTCCAATGTATTCAGATGTGTCAGGTGTGTAGGGAAGCATTGTGACAAGCGTGCATGATGGATCGCGTCCGTACAAGAGAAAGAAAGACAAAAACCTGTGGTCGCATGCGTACCGGTGTTGTACGCGTACACGACAAATGGAAGGACGGTGTCCCAATTGTTCTGGTCTGATGCGGTGTACATTGTCAGCATATCGCCGAGAGTGCGAATAAATCGTCCAGTGAGGCCATTCGCTTGCGGGTGACACGCGGTCGTCATGCAATGAACGATGTTGCACTGAGCGAGCAAGGCTTGAATAGCTTCAGATAGAGTTACTGTATATGCTACCTTTCGGTAGCAGAGTTGCGCATCTGTCTTCCAACGCCGCTAGCAACCACGCATTGCAGAGAAGCTGACGCTCGGGCCAATTTCTGTATTTCTCGACACCGCCGCTGCAGCGAACTGAATTAACACTATTCATCAACAGCCAATGTTTATCGCTGGTCTTCGACACGCCAAACATGTTAATCGGCAACACGGTAGGCATGCCGCCTGCAAAAAGGGAGTGCGACTTCACCGCATAGCTCTGGTTGCTAGCCGGACCTATGCGCAACTCTGCTACCTAAAGGTAGCATATACAGTAACTCTAGCTTCAGACAGAAAACCACGCCCTCTATCGCTCAAAAGTTCACGGGGAGCACCATGGCGAAGGACAAAGTTGCGTAAGATGAAAAAAAATCACAGCATATCCACGTAGTGAATGATGATGAGTGGGGCGAAGCGAACTCGCGCGAGCGTGGTCCTTCTTGATGGAAGATATTGGGCCTAGATTGTTTGAGAACCACAATCTGTTGCACACACCGCAACTATGGCCGAAACTGTTATCAAGGAAGTCCGGCTGGAAGCGCGCGTCGGCGCCTTCGGGCAGAGTCTGCCTGATGCCTTTTGCAGCTACTTCACGTGCTCGCACAGCCTCGAGCTCTGCCTGCCGGTACGCGCGCTTTCTCGCCGCTTCACGGACCTTCACATTTTGAGGATCCGATTCACGCCGTAGCCGAGCAGCTTCGGCCACGCGGGCTCGAACGGCGGGGTCTTCTCGCCGCAGCCGTGCAGCTTGTCGAGCAGCTTCGGCTTCACGGGCTCGAACGGCGGAATCTGCTTCGCGGCGTCGACGTGCAGCTTCGGCCTCGCGGGCTCTCACCTCAGGATTCTGTCTGCGAGCTCGCGCTGCTGCCGCCTTCCTTGCCCTCCGTTCCGCAGCCTTGTCTTCCATCTGGCGACTCCGAGCTGAAGAGAAAGCGTGCCAAGGGGGAGCCCCATGGCTCGTTACTTCTGAAATGTTGTCTTCGGGTGTCGTTGAAAACACGAGACGTAGAAAAGAAGAAAGAACGCCACGCAGGCGAACACGCACGAGAGTGTCACTCGTTAACGTCGTCTTCATCTTCTACTGCTTACCACAACGCGCGCTCAATAAAGTAGAAAGAATGCCACACAGGCTAACACGTACGAGAGTCTCACTCGTCAACGTCGTCTTCTTCTGCTACTGCATACCAGAGCGCGCGCTTCTCACGAGCTAGAGGTGGCTACTACAACGCTACAAACAAACGGAGGATGGACAGACCCACGGCATAAGGAGCTTCACCCCTAAAACGCAACTTGTCTTGCGCTTGCTATGGGCAGGGCTGCAGTTTCCGCGTAACGTGTGAGGTGGTCTACGCTGACAACTATCCACCTATTTCCAGAAGAACTCGAGAGAAGCGGTCCCGACGCGATCAAATGGACGCGCCGGAGAAGGCAGATGCTCAAGTGTACCGCGGCTAGGCGTTCAGGTGGAGCTTTACGGCGCTGACCAGTACATGCACGTACGTACTTGCACTCAAATGTACACATGCCGCGCCAGTAGTAGCGCTGACGCAAGCGGTTGTAGGTCTTGACAGCGCCGGCTTGAGCGCTTTGCGGGTCGTTGTGGAAATCAGTACAGATTTCCGCGCGCATGTGGCGTGGTATCACTAGCAGCCACCTCCGACCGTCAGACTCGAGTAGCCAAATGCGTGGCTTGACGACGGATGGTTCTTGAGGCCGGATGATTTATTGGGTCAGTTAAAAAGCCGAGGAGATGGGAAATCCACGCATCCTTGCGTTGCTCCGACGGCATGTCTGCGAAATCAGTTGGCGTGAAGAGAGCTGATGAAGCTGACGACGAAGCTGTGTCAGCCGGTAGCGGCGAGCGGGATAGCGTATCAGCGTCCGTGTGCTTGCGGCCGGATCGGTACACAAAACGAATGTCGTATTCCTGTAGGCGAAGCGCCCAACGACAAAGGCGTCCCGACGGATCCTTCAGCGATGACAGCCAACATAGGGCATGGTGGTCCGTCACTACTTCGAAATGGCGGCCATAAGGTACGGGCGGAACTTGGCCAAAGCCCAGATAATGGCGAGGCACACTTTCTCTGTGACGGAGTAATTACACTCGGCTTTCTTGAGGGTTCGACTCGCGTAAGCAACGACGTATTCGTCATATCCTTGTTTTCGTTGAGCCAGTACTGCACCAAGACCGACCGCGCTGGCATCGGTATGGATCTCCATAGGCGCATTAGGGTCAAAATGACGAAGTATCGGAGGCGAGTTAATAAGCGCCGTAGCGTCATAAAAGACTCGTCACACTCCTGTGACCAAGCAGACAGGCCGTTGGAGGCTGTCAATAGATTGGTAAGAGGCGCGATGATAGAAGCGAAGTCGCACACAAATCGACGAAAATACGAGCACAGCCCAATAAAACTTTGAAGCGTCTTCATAGACTTGGGCTTCGTATATTCGGCCACGGCACGGAGTTTCGCGGGGTCCGGAAGCACGCCTTCCTTGCAGACGACGTGGCCTAGTATTGTGAGCTGGCGCGCCGCAAAGTGGCACTTCTTGATGTTGAGTTGAAGGCCAGCAGAGATGAGACACGTGAGAATTGCACGAAGGCGAGTGAGGTGAGTCGGGAACTCGCGAGAAAAAACGACGATGTCGTCAAGGTAGCAGAGGCAGGTATTCCACTTGTAGCCGCGAAGGATGTTGTCCATCATCCGTTCGAAGGTAGCTGGGGCGTTGCAGAGTGCGAACGGCATGACGTTAAACTCATACAGCCCGTCAGGAGTGACGAATGCAGTCTTCGATCGGCCAGGTTCGGCCATTGGAGCTTGCCAATAACCCGAGCGTAAATTCAAAGACGAAAAATATTCCGCTCCTTGCAAGCAATCGAGAGCATCCTCGGTGCGTGGAAACGGGTATGCATCCTTTCGAGTTATTTTATTCAGGCGGTGGTAGTCGACATAGAATCTGATTGATCCATCCTTTTTGCGCACAAGCCCAACAGGGGACGACAAGGGGCTCTGGGATGGCTGGATGAAACCGCGCTTGAGCATATCGTCGACTTGTTCGTTGATAATGCGCCGCTCTTCCGCTGAAACTCGATATGGTCGTTGGCGTAAGGGAGCACTACAACTGGCGTCAATGCGGTGCGTGATGCTCATTGTAGGACCCAAAGATGGTTGAGCGCAAGCAAAGGAAGAGCGGAACTCTCGAAGAAGGGCTAAGAGTTCGCGTCGATGTGTCGGCGATAGATCAGCGGCAACGGAAGGGTGGACAAAGTCTGGAGCCGAAGGAATGGCAACAGGTGGTGTCATGGCATTCAGCTAGATGTCGCGTTGGTTTGCAGCAAACTCCAGAGAGTGCAGTCGGTCAACGTCTCGTATGTTGCCCAAACATTCCCCGCGAAGTAATGTAACTGAGGTTGTCAATGAGTTTGCAACTAGCATAATCGTAGCACCCTCTTGAATAGCGAGCGCCGCAAACCACAGTCGCAAGCCGCGGCGGCGAAGAAATACCTCGGACGGGACGAACAGAACAGTTCCGTCTGGGGCGGCCTTACAGGTCAGGGCTACCAGGCTGGACGTTTTCGGGGCTATATCTGTGTCCGCAGCAACGACAAATTTGTAAGCGGCGGGAAGGGGATCCACCGAAAGAGCAGTTTGCAGCGGCGTAAGGGTGACTTCTGCACGGGAGAAGTCTGTGAGGGCACGATGACGCGAAAGGAAGTCTCAACCGAGAATAACGTCGTGGGAGCATGACGCTAGCACGAAAAACTCGATGGCGTAGAGTTCACCTTGAATAATGACACGCGCGCTGCACACCGCAGAAGGTGCTATGTACTGTGAGCTGGCCGTGCGGAGCACTAGTCCCGAGAGCGACGTGGTCACCTTTTTAAAGACGATAGTCTTTCTTGGGATACTTAAACGGAGAAATTTTGGTCTGTCCTTCTGTCTCTGTTTGTCGGCACGTCCCTCGATTCAGCCACTCGGCCAAAGTTGAACCACTTGCCCAAGGGCCAGCCATCTTGAACGGCCGACTAGGTTCATACTTGTGTACATTGTCGATCAAAAAGCAAACATTACGCATATCTGAGGCGCAACATCACTAGGTAAGTATTAGGTGGTGTGTTCCTTTAATAGAAAATGCATACATACGTAATTCTAAAGACACTATTTTCTTAAGCTGCGCTGAAAATGCGACTGCGCTGAATCTTGCCTCCCTCCGTGCCCTCTGCACGAGCTCATTTTTGTGTTTCGGTTTCGGTTCTGTATGGCACTGAACAAATGTCATGGGGCGCCGCTCTGGCATTCCTGTTTTACTCAGGCGACGTTTAAATAAAAGAGTGTGTGGAGAGCACTCGTTGAGTAAGGACGTCTCTTCTGCTTCAGCGCTTCGCGCCAAAGCGCGTGTTCGGGCTGCCTGGCGCCCCCGCCGGTCGCGTTGGTCACCGCCGGTCTTAGCCTGCTGCTGCGCCGGGACTACCAGCCCGCAACACAGCACTCATGTTTCCCGACGTATTGCCAGATGTCGTCCATATCTCATGCAGCGCATCTTCTATCGTCTTTAGACGACATTTGCAGCGAAGCACGCAGATACGCGGCCAATTTTGGACTTGCGGCATAGCTTCTCGCAGATTACGAAACGGCGGCCCCGGTGTCAATATGTGCTTGTGCGGCGGTCCCTTCAATATTGACGTCGATAACGTTTTGCGGCGAAAAAGATGGAGGCCTTGGGCAGTTCGACTCGCATGCAGCTCTTGCCTCCGGAACTGCAGCGATCAGTTTCCCTCTTCCCTAGTAGGACGGCGACACATGGGTGGCAGGGAGCGTCGCCGAGAGGATGGTGATCGGTGGTTGGTGTAGGGTCGTTGATTGTCAAGGGTGTACCTTGGTGGCGTCCTTGATGACGACGCAATGGGCCTGCCCACGTCGTCAAATGGAGAAGGACATCGGCGACAGTAGCGGGCGACGTGTCCAGCGATACCACAGGCGAAGCAGATGGGCCTATTGCCCGGCGATTTGCACGTTTCTGGGCGGCGGTAAAATGGAGTTGATGGTCTCGCGAAGGTATGCGACGCAGCGTTCACGATCGTCGGCAAGGATGGGGCGGCGTGGCAGGTCGAGAATATGGCATAGGCTGCTGCGGGCGAGCAGCGACGGCGGCGTAGGTAAGCGGCGCAGTAACAGGTGCTTGTTGGAGAATCGGTGGGAGGGCCTCAGCAACTTGTGTTCGAATGGCGTGTTGAAGGTCCGGAGCCAAAGCCTTCGCAGGCTCGTGCGTGAGTGGCAGTAATGATAGCTGGCGCGCTACCTCCTCGCGGATGAAGTCCTTGACTTGATCGTGGACAGAAGCGGCTGCTGATCGACAGGACGGGCAGCTAGCTGCAAGCTTGAGAGCGTGTCGGGCGTCGTGAGGGCTGGACGGACGATCGCGCGCTGCCTACGCAACTTGTCGAAGCTCTGACAGAGTGATACGAGTGCCGCGATCGTTGTAGGATTTCTCGCGAGCAGCATCTGAAAGGCGCCGTCCTCGATGCCCTTCAAGATGTGCCTGATTTTCTCCTCCTCAGTTTGACGCAGTTAAACAGATTCAGGACATCCTCGGTGTAGCCCGTGTAGTTCTCGCCCGGTTGCTGCGCATGTTGACGCAAGTGCTGCTCGGCGTGAAGCTTGCGAACCGTAAGCCGCCCAAATACGTCTGTAAGAAGTCTTGAATGCTTGGTTGTGATACCACAGCTGCGCGATGTCCGCGAGATAAAACGTGACGTAGCCAAGCTTCATTTGGCCGTCCCATTTGTTACTGGCGCCGACTCTTTCGTACCTCAACTACCAATCTTCCACGTCCGATTCACCTGAGCCGGAGAAGATGGTTGGATCTCGCTGGGGATACACGGCGCAGCAGGTGATGTGGATGGCCGAAGGTCCGGCATGGGGAGGGGTCTCGTTGACCGAATAGGTGTCACGGAAAGGGGAGCTTGCGGGAGCGATGTCCAAGGTTCGCACGGGGATTGACGTACCTCCACCAAATCTTACGTGGTTTATTAGATGCGAAGCACCTTATGACGGAGCTCAAACCGGTGGTGGTGGTGGTGGTGTGCGGCGTGACCACCCTTACTGCGCATGCGCATATCCTCTCGACACACCTCCCCCCCTCCCCTCTCCCCTTCCCTCTCCCCTCACCGTCTCCCCACACCCTCTTCACTTACCATCGCCCCCTCTCCACTTCCCCTCTCCCCTCCCCCTCTGAAACGCGGCTCGACATGCCGAAACGCTGCTTCGCATCACCTCATGGACCCCTTTAGCGGGAGATGGTGTGCCCCTCTCCTGGGCAACGCCGCGATGAGCGCCAGCGCGTGTGCATCCCCTCCCCCCCTCTCTCCTCTCCTACGCTCCCCCCTCGCGCTCCTGACGACCGCGTTCCCCGCTCGCCCTGTGAGAAATAACGGTAAGGCTAGAGGGAAGACACGACGATCGTAGCGTTCCTCTTCGCGTTCCACGACGCGAGGTCGGTAGCATGCCAAACGAATGCCAAAGGAACGCGATCGTGCAAGTGCTCCGGCTTCGCATCGCCTCATGGTCTCCTTTAGCGGGAGATGGTGTAATTTTTCACGTACAAACGTGAAGAAACGACGAGGGTCGTCAAGGCGCCAAAATCCAATCAAGCGCAAGCTCGGGTCGCGTGGCTACCACTAACGCTGTGGCTTGCTTTCTTGGCTGCTTCGTCGTCGTCTGTATTGTTCACCGGGGGCCAATCTAGTGAACAATACAGACGGCAGTATCAGTTCTGCTTTACTAATGATGATGGGAAATTGCCCAATTTTGTATCCACCTTACCGCCGATGCCTGACATTGCCGTAATTGACCAGAGAATTTTCAACATGCTCTTGAAACGATATAAAATATCTGGTGGTGCTGACGAAATACCCAATGCCTTTCTCAAAAGGTACGCTGGATGGGTGGCCAAATATTTGTGCATTCTTTTTATAAAGCCGTTAAAAAGGTCAGGTGCCAATCGATTGGCCCTGACCGCTCCAATCAATTGGAGGACAGCCAAAGTGAAAAAAACATCACAACAAGGGAAGGAAAGATGAAATTAGTAATTATATACTAATATCACTATTGTGAATTGTTTGTAAGTTGCTCTTGCATATAGTCCATAATCATATTTCGGAATTTCTAACTGCCCATAATGCCCTGCCCGAGCGCCAACATGGATTCAGAAAAGGCTGTTCTTCTTGTACCCAATTAGTGCAGAGCGTTTACGATTTTGCATTGGCAATTAATAAAGGTGTGCAGCCTGACGCAATTTTTATGAATTTTTCAAAGGCATGTGCTCAGGTTTCTCGCACAAATCAATTTTCAAACTAGACTACATGCTCAAACCATACCTTCATAGCCGGCCGCAATTCGTTTTATTTAAAGATGAATGCTCGCAGAGGGTTTCTGTGGAATCTGGTATCCCCCAGGGGCAGGTACTTGGGCCGCTTCTTTTAAAGACGATAGTTTTTCGTGGGACACTTAAACGGAGAAATTTTGGTCTGTCTTTCTGTTTGTCGGCACGTCCCTCGATTCAGCCACTCGGCCAAAGTTGAACCACTTGCCCAAGGGCCAGCCATCTTGAACGGCCGACTAGGTTCCTACTTGTGTACATTGTCGATCAAAAAGCAAACATTACGCATATCTGAGACGCAACATCACTAGGTAAGTATTAGGTGGTGTGTTCCTTTAATACAAAATGCATACATACGTAATTCTAAAGACCCTAGTTTCTTAAGCAGCGCTGAAAATGCGACTGCGCTGAATCTTGCCTTCCTTTGTTCCCTCTGCACGAGCTCATTTTTGTGTTTTGGTTTCGGTTCTGTATTGCACTGTACGAATGCCATGGGGCCGCCGCTCTGGCATTCCTGTTTTACTCAGGCGACGTTTAAATAAAAGAGTGTGTGGAGAGTACTCGTTGAGTAAGGACGTTTCTCTGCTTCAGCGCTTCGCGCCAAGCCGCGTGTTCGGGCTGCCTGGCGCCCCCGCCGGTCGCGTTGGTCGCCGCCGGTCTTAGCCTGCTGCTGCGCCGGGACTACCAGCCCGCAACACAGCACTCGTGTTTCCCGACGTATTGCCAGATGGCGTCCATATCTCATGCAGCGCATCTTCTATCATCTTTAGACGACATTTGCAGCGAAGCACGCAAATACGCGGCCAATTTTTTTCCTTTATATATCAGTCATATTGTGAGTGACATACTCGTTAGCATAAAACTCTAGGCAGATGACTGCGGTATTTACTCCGAAGTAGAAAACTCTAATGAACAAATAACGTTAAATGCCGCATTTCAAAAACTTAAATCTTGGTGAAACACTTGGAAAACTGCCATAAACTTTGAAAAAGTCGTATTTATGCGCATTTCGCGCAAGAAAGAGCTCCTCTTGTTCCAATATCGCTGTAACAATATAATATTTGCTGAGTACGGTACTACAAGTATCCAGGGGTTTACATTACCAACAACCTGGCCTGCAATAAGTATATCGATTACGTTGCAGCTTGAGTTTACACAAGACTTTCATTTCTTAGGAGAGCTCTCAAGCACTCCACTCCCACTGTGCGCTTGCTGGCGTGCAAATCAACAGTTCTACCCATATAGATTATGCAGTCGTTATATGGGATCCTTTTACGTTCACTAATACAAACAAGATTGAAAAAATACAAAGAAACGCATCCCGTTTTACATACAACAGTTAGGGTAGCACATCTGTTAGTGCACTGCTGGCGAGAGGTAATCTTCAACCGATAACTGAAAGAAACCGGATTTCTCGTCTCAATTTTTATATCAGCTAATTAAGAAGCACTATAGGATAGACACTAACAATTTATTGCCTTTCTTCTCTCGGTATCCGACAAGGCATCGCCATAATCTCTCTATTACGCCCTTTCAAACACGTAATAATTGTTTCACCTATTCATTTTCTCGAGAACAGTCAGGGAATGGAACAGCCAAACTAATGACATTGTATATATATATATATTAGGGGTGTGCGAATATTCGAAAGTTTCGAATATTCGTCGAATATTACATTCGAAATATTCGTATTCGATTCGAAAATCGTGTATTCGAAAAGTTTCGAATATTCGATAACTTCGAATATTCGAAAAATTCGAATGTGCGATTCGATTATCATGCATAAAATAACTCGTCTTCCACATTTCTGCTGCGTTCGTATCGCTAAAAAGGTTGCCGAGAGGAGCGATAAACATCGTAAGTACACGGAGGCACGATATCTGCCTGCGACGAGCGCCCCAATACGTATGATTTATTGCTGGTGCACCTCCGACGTGCAGCGCTGTTGGCGATCATGTAACCGTACATTTTCAATATTATGCGGCCGTAACGTGCCGCACTACCACTCGTTCACTATGCGGGACCACTTCTGAAGAAAGACAGTGACCCACGTGACTGGTGGCGGACTGTAGGCACCTTCAGATACCCCAGTCTGGCAAAGCTTTGCCCATGTAACTCCCTATACCAGCCACTTCTGTTCCAAGCGAGCGTGCCTTTTCAGTGGCAGGGGGGGGGGGTGTCTCTGTTACAAGGGAGCGCCTGCTGCCTGATCATGTGGAGCAACTCATATTTCTTCATGATAACATGTAGTCATCACTTTCATTGTGCCGTGATATTGGCTTGTGCTGTGATGTGCATTGTGCTAGCCTGGACATTGTGTTCTGGAGATAGCAGTGTATCTTGTGTTGCCAGTCAGGCTGTTAATGCTTCTTTTTTTTCAAATAGCTACATGGGAAATAAAATATTGTTACTGTGGAGGCATTTTTCCTTTGATATTCGATATTCGATTCGATATTCGAAGGTGGATATTCGTATTCGATTCGTATTCGAAAAATTTGATATTCGCACACCCCTAATATATATATATATATATATATATATATATATATATATATATATATATATATATATCTATATATATATATATGTATTGAAATTGTGTAGAATTAACACCCGTGTTTTCCAATACCTGCGTATGTGAGTCTGTTTCTTGTTTATTCATTCTCCTGTACGTTTTGAATTGTATTTGGTCGCCATAGTTGATCATGTATTCGTGAATATTGCACATCACTTTTTCCCGTTTTTGCAATTCTGAGAACTGTACTTTGCTTCCGTATTTTCGTCCTTGTTTACCTAGGAATACTTATGATTGTAATGCCCACTCTGCTATAATCCCTCACGTGGGATTGCAGTATCTACAAATAAAACTATATAAAATACACGTGTTTTCTTCATTGCGGAAAGACGCAAAAGTAGTATCGTGGCAGTTTCTGTTGGTCAGACGTTAACGAATTTCAAGGGGAGAACTCGTCAGTTCTGCTATACGGATGCTAGGGGTGTGTCAAATGTCTACGCGACTTTGGCATGCGTAATTTGGCTGGAGCGAGGCCATTGCGTAACGGTCAACACAATTACGGTAAATTTTTCGGCATACAGTTTTTCCGGACGGCGGAGCGCTCTCCTGTGTACGGTGTAAACCATCGATACCGATACCGTGAAAACCGAAACATTTGGTCGTTATAACTGACTATCCATACATCTGGATCGGCAAAACAAAAATAAATAACATACCCACATGTTCTCCAGTGCATGTAGGCC
>NC_051185.1:138231833-138280176 GCF_013339695.2 Rhipicephalus sanguineus
ACGATGCGAGAGATTAGACGCAAGCTCCATATGAGACCTTTGAATAGTGAGAGAGAGAGAGCGAGTTGAACTTTATTCAAAGGAAAGGGGGATCTTTGGTCCCCTGTGCCTGGGGTCCTAGGTCCAGGCTTCCACTGGCCTTGGCCGCCCGCAGGACTTGATTCAAGAGCGCGAGCTGCACTCCTGGGTCGCGTATTATGAATTGCTGGCGCCGCAGCGCACGCGAGAGAGAATAATGAGCGAGCGAGAAGGGAGCCGATGGCGGCCGCCGGGAGCTCTTGCTCGCTATTGCTTCTTCTTTCTTTAGGTCACGTCACTGGGCCCGCGCGCGTTTTCGAACGCAAGCTCTCCCCCCGCAATGCCGCAGATCCGCGCGCCGAGGGCGCGTGTGAGTGGGTTTCGATAAGGTGATAGTTTCGATCAGCAATGAGGTTCCAACTCTCAACGTCAAGTGCATCCGCGTTCACCTGTGCACGGACGGCGACGCGCATGAGTAACAGGTGAGACAATAATTAGGGCATGGATCGCCGACAGGGAAACCCAGTACCCAAAAGCGCGTCGAAAATCTTTGCCATGTTTGCTTGATGATCAGCGGAATCACGTAGGTTTGGGAATGTTGCTGTTCCGCTGCTGTTTCGAGCGCATACACGAGACAAAGGCAAGTGACACCGACGAATACAGGCGCTAACTTCCAAAAGATTTATTTTCAAAGCGTCTGACTAATATATATGGGATTGGTGAAAGGCCCGAGCAACACCCTGGAGAAGGGACCCAAACATGCAATGAACCTAGATTGCCTCCTCCAGAATTGTTAACATTGGTCAGAAATGTTTCAATGAGCGCTGAAGGCAGTGATGTTTAAAGGTGTTTCCGGCAGGCGTTGATGCAGTATCGCGGGCAAAGCTCCAAAAGTCAAAAATTTTCTTCGGTATAATAGCGGAGCAGTCCTTACTGAAGACAGTGAAGGTGGGTTTGTGATTCTTCCGCGTGAGAATTTAAAAGTAAAGGCCAACGCAGCTATTGGATGTGCATTCTTTGGTAAAAATGATGTTTCACTGAAGAAAGTAAAGAGGGAAGCAAAAGAATATGTCAAAAGCTAAACCGCAGCAAACTCGTTCGGGATATGGAAAGTAAAAGCGCATTGTTTTTTAACGGTTCTTTTAAGTGAAGACGCATAAGCCAGAATGGTCCTTACGCTAGAGCACTGCACGGGCCGTGATTCTCGGCCCGGGCCCGGCCCGTGCCCGGAGCTCGTTAAAGTTTACCCGCCCGAACCCGGCCCGGGGACTCAAAGCCAGACCCGGGCCCGGCCCGAACCCGAGAAAAGATTTCAGCTACCCGGCCCGGCCCGGCCCGACCGCAGATCGGGCCCGACAGGGGCCCGAGCCAATAATCTAGGTGGTGTAACTCGAACATAGAATCGTCAGCGAGGCGTTTTAAGTATGAAATATCTACGCTTTGTTGGTGCATGCATCGCTAACAATTATACTTTAACCTACGGTAATTTCTTGTAAAAAGGGGCTCACGGTGGAAACAGTTGAGCGGACTTACTGGGTACGATGAACGTTCGTTCGGCAGAGGTATAATGTACCTATTTTTTTCTGCACACACAATGGGGATCACCAAGAGCGTTTTGTAGCATATATTGTAGCAAGGAAAGGGATTTGCAGCATTCTTTCAGTTTCGATAGGGAGCGCTATAAAAACAGAGGAGACAGGGAACAGTACGCAGTATTCTCTTTGTTGTTATTGTGCTCTCTATTGAAATTTAAAGCATGCTCTAACGACAAAGCCAATCGTGCACCCTTCTGGATATGTAGCACCTGTCTTCCACATAGTAGCACCTTGCCAGAGCAAGACAAGTCGAGGAAAAAAAGCCAAATTTATTACCTTTGTTTTAAGTACACTAACCTAGACAAAAATTATAACGATCCGTGTGCGCCACGTGTACTTCATATACGTATAAGTAGCCGAAAGGAAGAAAAAACAATTTGTCATAGCATCGTTATGATATATCGCATCACTGCGAGTATATACAGTCTATAAGGTTTTATGGCATAGTATGTAGTTTATTTCTTCACATGTTCTTGTGAAGCATTCCGCCTTTTAGCATGTCATGCGCTGTTGCACCACATATCCTGGCGCGCTAAAATTTGTTGCACTGCTTTCGCTAGCCGCAGGGGCGCACATCTGCCTTACGAATTCTGAACGTGTCGGCAGTCGTTGTTCTTAGCTTCCACCACTGCAGCTAGTTTATAATGTCATTGTGGACCTCTGCAGAGTGAACACAGCTGTCCAGCTCATCCCTTCATTTTTCTCGTTCCCGAACGTCGTGCCATTCTTCAATAGCATCTATTAAACTCCTCTTTGAGGGCTTCTACTTGCAGTTTTCAGCAGTTCATGTTACGCATGGTTTGCACCGTGCTCTTTTTTTTTCTATATTACAATGGGGTATGCCTTCCTAACGATGCTGTACCGATAGAAGGTGGCCATTGGAACACGCAGGTAGGACTGGCAGGAGGTGGACGAAGTGATTTCGTTCCAGTTTGATAGGGTGTGAATAAGCTTCTCCACGATTACTCATTGAATTCATATGGTTCGAGCTAAGGGGACATCACCCGGCACGGAATTCGTAATTGTTTTTTTTTTCAAGCCAGATACTTCGTCACGTCACCTATGCTTTTCAGCATATTCCAAAGCTGTTGCGGCAGCATCATGTAGCTCTCGCACTATATATTGCAGAGGTCTCAAACACGCGCACCTCTCGCTAGCGGCCCGCGGCCCCCACATGACTGTCTTCGTCTATTTGTTTTTAATTTTCTTTATACGTACCTTCTTGAGCTACACAGGCATGACAGGTCTAAAACATAATTTTTCGTGAGGCACCCCCTGCGGTCACCATGCGTCGATACATAACCGTGAAACAACTCTTTGGTTTTAGTCATTTTGAAGATAGCTTTCGATATGTTGTAGGAACCCTGCCGCCAAATCCCCTTCAGAAATGACCCATACATGAGCTGTGGGAAAAGTCCTTCCTCAAATGACAACCTTAGCTGACGTTTTCAACAACCTATGCCCCCGCGCGCCCACCTTCGGCACGTTGTGCTGGCTGTCGTGGGAGTAAATTTTCATCAATGCGGCCCGTTCGCTGAGGTGACTTTGAGACCCCTGATATAGCGGAGCAAGACGAAAGCTAAGACATTACCAATGTGGGCACACAGAGCATGTCCATATCGCGTCACATGACCACTGGGAGCTGTGGCGGAGCGATGAAAAAAGTGTGTGTCTTTATAGGGATTCGATGTAACGAGATTACGCGCTGTACTTTCGCTTTAGTGGAGGGCTGGAATTTTCAAGAACGTTTCCCCGCTTTGGAACTCTGTGATCGCTCTTGTGATGATAAGTTAAAGGCATCAATTTATTATATTACATTTATTACTGCGATTAAAGAATAACATTTGGGATATAAAATCCCAACGAATGCAAATGAAGCACAGACTAGCGAGATGTTATAAGCGCCTGATCTATATAATTTTAGCTCGCCCGTTTCAGCTAATTCAAGTAGCCCCATGTGCAAGAAGTAAACGAAGTTCAGTACCTGTACTTCAAAAACTTCCCCAAATACTCTGCACCACATATATGAAACGCTTTTTCGGGACATAATTTGGAACATGTATGTAGGCACTACGTATGTGGAAGAAACTTGAAAGGACACTAAAGAGAAAAACGCTTTTTTCTATTATAAGTAAATTACTTACGAGGACGGATAACTGGGCTAGTTTGTGGGAACTCATGTTAAGGCAGGTAGCGCAAAGAGACACGGACACAAGCGAAGAATAAGTGCACAGGACAAGCGCCAACTTCAGTTTGTGGGAACTCATGTTAAGGCAGGTAGCGCAAAGACACACGGACACAAGCGAAGAATAAGTGCACAGGACAAGCGCCAGTTTGAAGTTGGCGCTTGTCCTGTGCACTTATTCTTCGCTTGTGTCCGTGTCTCTTTGCGCTACCTGCCTTAACATGAGTAAATTACTCTTTTACAATTCCAAAATAACCACGCTCGCCGCGACAAGACTTTTCGTAAGCGTGAAAACGCACAAACGGAAAATGCGAGTAGCGAAGCCACGTGGCATTTCGCGCTGCAAACACCGTGACGTCAGAGATTCTGACGGCGTCTACTGGGGCCTACGTAGTTCCTAATCGGTAAAAAATGCAGTACATTGACATCTGAGGAAGTCACAGACTTAACAAGCCAAGTTTCAGGAAATATCATTGAGCTAATGTCCCCAAATTACGACAAAAATTAAGTTTCAAATCAATGACGTCGGGGCAACATAAAAAAATAGAACTTTGACCTTGATTTTCTCCTGAATAAACTTATGATGATGAAATTAACGACATTCGAGTTCTCAGAGTATACTTTATCAGTCTAGACCGATTCATTGTTTCAATTTAGTGTCCCTTTAAGAACTGAGCAAAGTCCAAGCCCGGCCCGAACCGAGCCCGCCACCTCAAACCCGGGCCCGGCCCTAAGCCCGGAGCTTCAGACCCGAGCCCGGCCCGGGCCCGCCGTGAAAACTACTTTACCCGGCCCGGCCCGGCCCGGCCCACGGGCCGGGCCGGGCTCGGGTTTTCGGGTAGGCCCGAGCCCGTGCAGTGCTCTACCTTACGCATCATTGTGTCAGAATGATGTACATTTCAAAAGTCTGTTGGCCTTTACATTGAAGAGAAGTTGAAGTTACTTAGCACAGGTGATCTGTTTTTGACGAAGAATTCTTAGCAAGTGATCAGTTATCGTCAGTCTGAGTCTTGCAATAACTTGCGTGCTTTATCTATCGATGTCAAAGGTCTGTATTACTCATTACCCCATAATGAGCTGCTTTCGGGCGTTCAAGAATGCATGGAGTTTATGATGAACTGAAATTGATAAATACCGTCTGCGTATCGTTACAAGGGTTTCGTGAATTTCTTTCTTTCTATTTGCGCGCCATACTTTCTGATTATGATGGAAATATTCATCTTCAAAAATAAGGAATTCGCATTGGTTCATGCATTGCGCCCATTCTTAGCGGTCTCTATCTTGCCCGCGTAAACAGAAAATTCGAAAGCCAACTTATCAGTTCAAAAGTGAAGAAAGTGTACCGGTACGTTGACGATTACCTTATTTTACTGGATAGAACCAGAGTTGATAACGATGTGTCTCAGCTACTAGATTCTTTTAGAAAGTCCCTTCGTACGCTCCTTATCACCCATGAAACACCTGGAATGAACAGCCTCAGATATCTGGGCATACGGATGTGTTTAGCAGGCAACCATGTGTGTTGGTCGTATGAGCATAGAGCCAATAAGCCATTTCTGCCATTTTCGTCGGGTCAATCTAAGCTCGTAATGAGGGGTATAGGGAAGCTAACTGTAACGAACGCACTTCGCCGCTCCTTCTATCTAAGTGTCAGAGCAGTTTCGTGCTCAGGCCGAGCGCTTGAAAAAATGCTGGGTACACAAAGCCACTGATCGCTTCAATGGCCGAAGGCCTTAAAACCTTCAAACGTGTCTGTCTGAAACCACTAACAAAAGTGCTAAAAATGAGGGGAGTCAGAAAGAAAAGTACGCTGTGGTATCATATGTACACGGTGTATCACACAGGCTTAAGAGGAATGGAAGCACCGCTTACGCCAAGGTCGTGTTCACAGCGCCAAACAGACTATCCAGTCTGTGCAAGGCCAGCTACCGGATAGCCAAGGAAGCTGGGTGTACGACAATGAACAGACATAGCTTTGTTGAGTGCGCCACCATTGTGGTGCATGCGCCACCGCTAACCTGCGGGAGGAAGTAAACGTCGGCCAGACTGGTCAATGTATGAGCAACAGCTTGCGGGAGCACGCCAACAATGTGCGCAATGGCGCGATGCGGGCCATCTTAGTCTTCACTGCAAAAACTGTGGGTGCAATACTCCAGTATTCGCAATGCTACTTCGTGGCACGGAGCCCCAACCAAATGACACGTGAAGTAGCACAAGCTGTGAATATCGCTAAATGGGGAACACGTGCGTAAGTGCAACATCAGTTGGCCTAACAAACAAAGAAATGAGTTATCTTAATCACAATTCATGAACGAAATGGCGGAAAGGGCAGTAAATATCTTCTCTTAATCTTATCGTTTTTTGCCGGCTTTCACATTGCAGTGTTCATCGTTTCCAACGCGAAATGTGACAACTGCGGTTGCGCTGGCTTTTCACCAGTCCCACATGTATTAGTGCGACGCTTTGAAAATAAATAATTTGGAAGTTAGCGCCTGTATTCGTCGGTGTTACTTGTTTTTGTCTCGTGTGTGCACCAGAAACAGCAATGGAACCCCAACATGCCCGAATATACGTGATTCCACAAGTCATCAAACTAACATGGCAAATATTTTGGACGCGCGTTTGGATTTCGCGTTTTCCTGTCGGCGATCCATGCCGTATTAATTGTCTCACATGTTACTGGCGATCCACTCGTGCGCGTCGCCGTCCGTGCACAAGTGGACGCGGAGGCACTTCACGTTGACAATAGCTATTGTGGGGTAAATAGAAGAAAAACATAAATGAAAAGACCCCGACCCGACACTTCACGTTGACAGTCGTAACCAAACTGCTCATCGAAACTCTCACGCTATCGAAACGCGCTCGCACACGCCCTCGGCGCGCGGATCAGTGGCGAGGCGCGGGGCGAATGTGCTCTGTCACGTGACGTCAAAAGAAGAACAAATAGCGCGCAAACGCCCCCGGCGGGAGCCGCTTAGCGTCGCTGGCGCCCTCCTCGCGCTCTCTTTTGTCTCTCTCGTGTGCGCTGCGGAGCCAGATATATTATAATACGCCCCCGAGTCTGAGCTGGCGCAACCCTGTGAGAGTAAAAGCGAAACAAAACGCTGCAGTAAAGAAAGACAATGATCTTTACGGTTACAGTAAACATGAGATTCAATACCAATATCAGCGCGAAAGTCCGAAAATTCAGTTGTGTGACGAAAATCAGAGGTCTAAATGTACTCGGAAATTGGCGAAGAGGTTTGAAATAATTTCCCCGAAAGATCTCTTGATAGATCAGTCTAAATCAAAGTCTCACTAGCGAGTTACAGCTTGCTTCTGATGAACAGTTCTTTTGTCGTCGCATGCTGCTATGCTTTAGGCAACTGCGAAAAGAAAGAAGCGCGGTTGCAACAAGGAAATTTTAAGTCAGCATGAGACGACGAAGGGTCGAGTACACTCACGTCTACCTGACTCTCTTTGTGGCAGCCGATGATCACCTTTTTTTCCTAAAGGTAATCACAATAATGTGGTCGGCGCTCCTGCATGAAATAGATGACTCCCTTGCTCCAAGGGAGTCAATCATGGACATGTATACACGGTGATTTTTAAAAAGAAAACTTGACAAGCTGCGACCCAGATACGGTTCGCTGGTTTCGCGCGTGCATATAATGATATACCGAAAGCTACCAGCTGAGAATATAGAGCATGCGATCGTAAAATGAGGAAGATGCGGAAGTACGCACGCATTATGCGATGACTTCAGTTACATTGTTGCTGAAATAGTACGCCGAAACGTCTACAAATATGCACAGTTGTGAAAAATTTAAATCTTGCCCTCGAAGCGAAACATTGATAGTTATGACAACTTTTGACAATGACAGCGCTGACAAATTTACGAATCTCTAAACGTTTGCAAGTGGGGTTTGTAGACTCCTACGACTGCATGTACTGCAGAAAACATACGCTTACTATCGAAATGAGCATGCATGGTGTTGAAGAGTTACATGTTAGCGTAAACTATGAAAGAAATGCATGAATAAGAAGTAGGAGAAAGGTCGGGGGCAGAAAGGTCTGCTTTCTCCTACTTTTTACTCGTGCCTTTCTTTCATGTTTTGCGCTAAAATGTACCCCGTAGAATTCAACGAACTCGCCGACCGACATGTTTTGCTCATACATGGTGTTGCACGCGCAGGCGATCGGGAGCGGATCTAGCTTGATGACCGTGAAAACATGTGCCGCAATGCCGTCATGAAGGCCCAACCGCATGCACGCGACTTTTGTGCGACTGCGACGAGAGACAGCGACAAACGGGCTCCGTCGCGCTGTCGCGTCGCGACGGGAGCACCCACATGTTCGCGACGAAGTGTCACGGTTCCTCGATTGAAAACTACTGAGTGCGCGCAGATACATTGCGAGAAAGAATTACATAATATATGAATGGCAATATGCCACATTTATTATTGTCTTGTGCGAGATAAGGAAGCCATAAAAACGTTTCGTGACTTTCTTTTTTCGCAATCTTTTGTTTCACCGCGACTGCAGTATTTGCTGTGCTCTCGAGGGGGAGCCCGGAAGCGTACGCTACTACGTCCCACTTTGCAAGCTGTGTTATGTTAGGGTTAGTCCATGAGGCATCTCAACAACATTTCCTCTTGCTGTCATGGAGCGTTTAAGTAAAGCCGCAGCACCTCACAGCAATGCCTCGCAAGGAAAAGGGCTACCTCACACGATGGCGATGTTGAGATTGCAAAAGCGAACACCAGTGCAACAAGCTACTACCGAAACATGAAAACTAACCGTTGATGTAGTCGGCGGTTGCCTATAGGACAGAGACCAGCCAGGCCTTAGGGAGAAATAGAGCTCAGGAGCTGGAGCTGATTGCAAGAACGTTTATTTACATGACTATTTGGTAGCGTGTTTACGGAGCGTCTCGACGCACGCGCTGTAAAGCCTGGGTCTTCCCTAGGTTCCGTGTTGGAGAAAGCCATTGAGTTCAGGACAGTCCAGTCAACAAGTTTTCTTCATCTCTGCCACCAAAAGGGAAAGGACAAGCACCGCCACCTTCACACCCCAGGAAAGAGAGAAGCGGCGCACCCGGCTCGACGGACGGCGCCCGGGAGGTAGCAGAAGACAGAATAGGGCACCATACACAAAGTGAAGTGATCGCGGAGGCGCCAATTCCTGAGAACTGGGCGTATTGTCAGGTGCAGTCTTTCCTTGCCTCGATAGCGGCGTGGGCTCTGCCGACAGCCAGCTCCTGGCCGGGTCACTAAGCTATAAAGGCACCGCGGAGAGTGACAAATGTTCCCGATGAAGAATTCCAGGCGCTCGCCTAATTGCCCGGTGCATCTCGCAAAAATGAAAAAAGTAGTACACAAGTGACTCCCTTTTCCGAGCAGCCATGACGGCAAACAGCTCATCACTTCCGGGCCATAAAACCGTAAAACTCGGCCGGGTGTGTCCAAGGCGATTGACGTGGGGAATTGACAGCTTGAAAGTTTTCAGGACACCACTGCCGTGTTGTCGCCGTATCAGGTGCTCTTCGGGGAACGTTGACGATGCAGAAAGCAGGGCAGGGGCCGTGAAATACTTCCCACGATCCAGCGGCGCCAAGCCGTGAAATCCGATCATAACAGCCCATCCGACGCTCCGGGAGGCCTCGGAGGGGATGCAGCACCAAAGCGCCCCGGAGAGGCCGCTGACCTGTTTCCTTGTTTTGGTTCTCACGTAGGCTGAGCCCCGGCTTTGGAACTGAGAAACGGCTTGCAAGTGCCGGAAATGAACCAGCCAAACTCAAGCCACAACAAACAGAGAGCACCCAACTGACATTGACAAATGTCAGGCTACATTTTCTAAACAAAACGTCCTCGAAAATTACACTTACGCTCTCACTCGGGAAAGTCACGGATCAAATAACAAAAGCCATAAGCAACACATACCCACTAAAGATGAGCAAAATCAATAGCTTAAGGTTTTTTTATTATTTCCAGAGAAAGCCACATCGACTAAGGCACGCAGGTGCTACGGGTGGTACAAAAACTAGAGGATGTGATTTATAAAGGAGGCTAAATGCATGTTATAAACACATAACGCAAGAAAGGTATGTAAGGTTACATTGGGCTTAAAGTGGATAGGCACGGCTGAGAGCAGCAGCGTTTCCGCTATCTTGCCCAACATCGTGGTCCAAACAGCACTCCTCAGTATTTGCGACATGGCAAATTTTGCCCATCAGAGTTTAGCCGGCGGTACGCAATGGCCTCGCAACATCCCTCAGATAGTTCAAACACTCCCTTCCAGCTGAAGGAAAAGGCAGCAGTGCCTATTAGATAGGTGGGTGCGTAACCTTCGTTGCCCTCAAAAACAAAGTCCATAATTCGGAAGGAGAACGACGCTTACTTAGAGCCGAATGTAAGGACAAGGTCCGGCCCTGTGGCCTCGTAAGGCTCTGAAAGCAAGGAAGACAGAGTAGCCGGCAAACAGGCATTCAAGTCTGTCAGGCTCACAGCACATAACGCTTCTGAATAAGGCAACACTAGGCCAGACTCCCGTTTTTCCTGGAGCCTCGCTTGGGGGATTCCTAGTGACTTGAAAAGTTCGTCGCTAGCGCATTCGTCGCGGCTATCGACTTGTGGGTCAGCAGCGTTTAACCCTTCCCGAATCGCGCAGCGCTTCATCTCAGGCGAGGACTCTCAAGGCATCAGACACGTCAAAGCTGCAACCGTATGGTCAACAAAACAAAAGCCCTTATTTCTCAAACGCATATCCGAGTCGTTATAAGAGGAATAATGCTTCGGCAGGTTTCGAGACAAGTCAGCGTCAGTTGCCAGCAGTCCGACAGGTCCCTCACTGTCCACGCGGCTGTCAACTTGTGGATCAGCAGCGTTTAACACTTCCTGCATTGCGCTGCTCTTCATCTCAGGAGCGTATTTACAAGCTGTCGGACGCGTCTGAGTTTCAACCATATGGTCACCAAAACAAAGGCCCTTCATGCTTAAAGGCATATTCGAGTCATCCGAAAAGGGATTATGCTTGGCCAGGTTTTGTGACACGGTAAGCCGCGTGGCGAACAGTCCAAACGGTCCCTCAATCTCCACGCGGCTATCAACCTGTGGATCAGCTCGTTGAACAAGGCCAACGCACCATGCGCGCTTCTTTGGTCTCGGCTGCAGCCTGCCGCTGTAGGCGTGGGCCGTGTGTTCACGCTGAGGTGCTCAGGTATGCACGTCGAGCTCTACTATGTCAGCGAGGCTCGCCTGCCCATTCACCAAACCCTACCGAACCACCTGCTGCTGGTTTACACGACTTTCAGTCGTTCACTCAACACTTTCAGTAAATGGCTCAATCTTTTGCTAGTGTCAGTTATCGGGGACATGCTTCTGCGCATCCCCTGTTAAAAGATTTACCACACGACACCAGCAATGCATACGACGTTCACCTATCGCCGCCATTGGATGACGAAATAAAGGACGCGTGCGACGCAATGAAAAGGGTTCGGCCCCCGGGCCTGACGGACTTCCTGCAGAGTTTTACGTACAGTTCTGGCCTATCATTGGCCCATTTATGTCAAGCGTCATTCATAAATGTTTCCAAGATCTTACCTCCCGAACTCTTTCTGCAGAGGCCGTAATACACTAGTTCTCAAGAAGGACCCATTGTACACGCGACCAAAAATTGGCGCCCTATTACCCTTCTTAATGTAGATTAGAAACTCTTGGGCAACATCCTGCTGTGCCGAATCAGTCCGTCTCTTCCATCATTAAGGTCTCCCCACCAGTTTTGTTCCATTCCGGGGCGAGAAATTCACACCCATACATCGTTGACGCGCGACATCGTCGAGTACACTACGTTTCGATGTGCCCAACGGCTGCTGGTTTCCTTAGATCAGGAAAAGGCTTTTGGTTTCAGTGAGCATATCTACTTACTAAATGTTTTACATGCATTCGGTTTCCCGGACAAATTCATTCACCTCATTCACGCCATGCATACCACTTCAGGAAGTACCCTTTGCCTAGATTCCCGTGAGATTCACCCTTTCAAGTCACGCGAGGGGTCCGTCAACGTGTTCTATCCGTCAGTTATATTTTTTCTTGCATTAGAACCCTTCTTAAGCGCCTTAGAAGGTGACCCACTGATGGAACGCCTACCTCTACCTGGTCATATGCAAGTAAAGGGCACTGCATATGCTGATGATATTACCCTATATGTCCATAAGGAACAGTCGCTGGAGGATGCCCTTTGTACGTTCCATCATTTCGGCATGATCCCAGGTGCAAGGTTATACTTTTTAAAAGCCAAGATTTCTTTATTGGCAATCGCAGCGGTCGTGTCAGTATCGCGTCGCCTTCAGAATGGTCTCCTACCACTACGATCCTCGGCGTCACTTTCAATGCATTCGCTGTACTTGACAACACCTGGTCATTCGTTCTACAAACTCTGGAAAGGGATGTCACAGTTGGCGAACAATGTGATTTCTCCTGGTGGAACGCCGGTACTTATCACAAGTGGTTTATCTAGAATAAATTTGGCACGTTTGCCATACTGTAAAACGTAAAACCCCCGCTCCCCGTCTCAAGCAAAGTGCAAAGTTGCATCAATTCGTTTGTCTGGTCTGGTGGCACAGAATTATTATCTCGTCCGACATTACCTCAACCGCGAGAACATGGCGGCTTTGCGTTCCCCGAAGTTTCTTCCACCGCTTCTAACTTGTACCTGTGCACTTTATTGACAATACTTAGTAGTGACCGTACTCCCGCACAGACCCTGGATCGTTACCACCTTGGGCCATTACTACGTGTCTTGATGCCGGCTAACCTTATAAACCGCAATCCCCAGTCAACTCAACTACCGTTTTGGTATCGAGCCCTTCTGGCATTTCACCGACGTCTAGAGGCTTCGTGCCCAGAGATAGAGGTCACGGAAGCAAATGTGGTGGACACAATGGCCACCCTTCTGCTGCCCTTGGTTCCCCAGCACCGTCAATCTATAATGAACGGCCCATGAAACGAATAACAATAGCTGCGTTGCCAGACCATCTCCGTGACTTTGTTTGGCGGTTGGGCTGGGGTTTACTCCCCGCTTGAGGTAGGTTACAGCGCTGACAAGTGGTGCGCGTCTCCACGTGCCCCAACTGCACGGCGGGTGAAACTAACCGTCATGCGACCCTTGAATGCGCGGTAGCACGCGTTTTCTGGCGCGCTGTTCATGCAGGTTTCCGTGGACAGGGTGTGCGACCATTCGTGGCCGACGGCCGATTTCCGCGCGTGCGCTTCCCAGCGCTTTTAATAGTTGCGGGGCTGTTCAGCCTTTGGCGAAACAGATGCGAGGCCGCGGCTGGAAATCGCCGCCGACGTGATTTGTGGCTGACACTTGGGCGAATGAGACGCGAGATCATCGCGTTCCTCTCTCAGGAGCCCTTCTTCCTGGGGGAGTGAGAGTTTCTGCGGCATCGGTCGTGCCCTTTGTCGAAGTCGAACACGAAAGGTTACAACTTACCTTTCGACCGACCTGGTGCTAGACAGCGCCCGTCGAGTCGTTGTTCATGCTCTTGTCTGTCTACCCTCACGATCTGTGTTTATCACATTAGTCTGTAACCCATTGTGTAATACACAATGGTACAACTTACTTTTTGACCGCCGTGGTGCTTGACAGCGCGTGTCAAGCATATAACCCATAATACTACGTTGTTGTCCTCTTAATACGCATTTCAAACAAACATTAGAATAAGGAGAACTTTTTCACGGATACTGACTTAACAATGTCGTCTTAGCATTTTTTGTAGATCAGAAGTTAGCAATATACTTGTGTAAAACTCGCAAGGTTTGTTAGAGCGAGTAGTGTGGCTGTCTTTTTTGAGAAGTAGGAGATGCCATGCATGCTTTGGCTTCAGCAGCACTGTCTCTTCTCTTGGCCTTATTCTCACCGTAAAATTTCATGTACCGAAGCATCATCTCCGGTACATAGATGCTGACATGTTCACTAAGTTAAGTATACTTGTGTATAGTTGGTGTATGTTACTCTTTAGTAGCATGTGTTATGGACAGCCTGTGGACTTGGACATTTCTGTTAAAACGTTCCATGTATTAGATGCGAAGCATCTTTTAGCGGAGCTCAAACCGGTGGTGGTGTGCGGCGTGCCCACCGTTACTGTGCATGCGCAAACTCTCTTCACATACCTCCTCTCCACACGCCTCTTTCCCCTCTCCACTTTACCTCTCCCCCCTGCCCTCTCCCATCTGCATCTCCACTTCCCCTCTCCCTCTTTTCCCCTCTGCACTTTTCCTCCCTCCCCCTTTACCACTCTCCACTCCCCCTCTCCACTCGGCCCTGAAAGGCGGGCTCGACATGCCGAAACGCTGCTTCGAATCGCCTCTCTCGCATCGCCCCTCTCCTGCGCAAAGACGCGATGAGCACCAGCGCATGCGCGTCCCCTCCCCGTCTCTCTCTACTGCTACGCTCCCCCCCCTCCCCCTCGCGCGCCTGACGACCGCGTTCCCCGCTCGCCCTGTGAGAATTAACGGCAAGGCTAGAGGGAAGACACGACGCGCGTAACGTTCCTCTTCGCGTTCCACGAAGCGAGGTCGGTAGAATGCCCAACGAAAGCCAACGGAAAGCGATCGTGCAAGTGATCCGGCTTCGCATCGCCTCATGGTCCAATTTAGCGGGAGATGGTTTAACTTTATTGTACTTAGCCATTTGTGTACGTTATGTCGTTGTTACATACACACTGTTTCGAAGTATTCGCAGCGCCTTTTGATGGAATGAATTTTTTCTGAACAAAAGTCATTACAATTAACGTTCATGGTTTCCGCAACCCTCAAAAACAGGCCGAAGTTGTAAATTTTGCGCGTTCACTATCTTGCGACCTACTTTTTCTACAAGAAACTAACTTTTTCAAGCTCTCAGATGTTCTGACAATAAAACGCTCATTTAACATTGATTGTTACTTTTCGTTCGCTAGCACACGTTCGGCTGGCGTCGGAGATATTGTTTATAACCGGAGCTATCTGCGTGACAACCATATCACCTTCGATGCCTTCGAACGCGTGCTGGTGTTCGACTGCACTTTCTTTTCTCTGCGCATCTGATTTGTTGGCGTCGTTGGGCTGGCGGCGTCCGGAAACTCTGCCACATTTTTTCGCTCCCTCCACACTTACCTTTTAAATTCTCGACATTTGGCACTCTTCGGAGATTTCAACCGTGTTTTAGACTCCCACACTGACATCCGAGGTCCAGGTCGAGGCCGGTCTAACTGGAATGCTAAAGAACTTGAGCGTCTCGTACAATAGTTGTCACTAGAGCTTGAGAATTGGGAACCCAAAGACGCTGGGTCCGCAAGCTGCGTTGGGCAGCCTGCTCTTGCGCTCGGATGATCAGAAGAGCATTAGAATTGGGCCAACGCAGGCTGCGTTGGCTCAAGCACACGGAACGCCACGCATGACGAAATTTAAAATCATGCGAGACGCGGGCCATACTGCGCCGTGGCCCGCGTTGCGTCTGTGTTTTCTCGCTGGTGACCCAAGACGCCTTGGAGCCCCACGCTAGTTTTGAATTTTTGCGTCTCGGGTCAACGCGAGCGCAAGAGCCCAAGAGTGGCTTGGCTTCTGCGCAGGCTTCTCGCAGGCTTCTTGGCTCGCAGGCTTCTTGGGTCCCCAAGCTCCTTGGGGCTCCAGTTCTCAAACTCTCAACTGACCTATGTACATGACCGTATGTATGGTGGGAGGTATGTTTATACTTGGTCTCACGCGACGTCGAGCAGTCGGCTTGATCGAGTATATGCACCCCCGGCCTAATGGCCTTCGTAAGCAAAGTCGAGGTGCTGTCACTGACACCTACGCCCGTGTATATAGGTGACCACCGCCCAGTTGCGCTGACCATACACCTGCCTGCGGGGACGCCGGCGGTTCAGAGGCCTTAGCGTCAAGATTGCCGCGTCCTTCGAGACTTTCAGACGGCCCTGGTTTTGTCCCGAGGAATACACGCATCACTTATTACCTCAAATCTCACTGACTGGGATCAATTGAAAGAACAGTGGCGTTGTAGTGCGTCGAGTAGGGCACTTCGCGCTCGTTTAACGCAGGACGCTAACGTTCTAATGCAGAAAATCCGCATTGGCCACCAAGACACTTGCCCCTCTCCCGTCAAGCGTGCATGCCAAGCAGAACTTGTAGACAGGTACCAGCTTATCATGCGCGCCTCTTCACTCTCAGCGGCAGCTTGGCGCTGTAGACGTGCGCCATGTGCACACCCTGAGGTGCTCGGGTACGGGCGCCGAGCGCTCATCCGTCCGTGCGGCTCGCCTGCACACACGCTGCACCCTTTAGCTCCTGCCGGTACTGGCTCACGCGACTTCCAAGCTTCCACGCGCCATTTTGAATTTATAGCTCAGTCAGTTACTAGAGTAAGTTCTCCTGCCGGGTGTTCTTCGCACCCCCTCCTACAAGATTTACCCCGTTACTCGAACGCGGATTCTCACACTATCCTGTCGCCACCATCGGATTCTGAATCAAAGACGCCTTAGATGCAATGCCGATGGCCGCCCCATCGAGTTCTACATCGAGATTTGGCCCATTATTGGCCCATTTATGTCGCGTGTCATCAGGCGCTGTTTGAACGATGTTTCCCTCCCGCACTCTTTCCGTACCGGCCGTATCACACTGATACCCAAGAAAGACTCCCAGTCCATGCGAACCGAAGATTGGCGCCCCATCACCCTTGTCAATGTGGATTACGAACTCCTCGCTAACATTCAGGTGCGCAGCATCAGTCCGTCCCTTCCATTGCTAATAGCTCCCCACCATGTCTGTTTTGCATTCCAGGCCGTGACATTCATAGTCATACCTGGTTTACGCGTGACATAATACAGTACAGCACTGGACGATGCGCCCAGGGGTTACTGGTTTCCTTAGATCAGGAAAAAGCTTTTGACTTCATTGAACATACCTATCTATTCAACGTCTTACAAGCATTCGGTTTTCCTGCCAAGTTCATCCGCCTCATCCGTGCTATGTACGCTAACTCTGAGAGTACCCTTTTCCTAGATTCGCGCGAGAGCCGCCCATTCCAGGATACACGAGGAGCCCGTCAGGGTTGTCCACTCTCCCTTGTCTTATTCGTCCTTTCCTTAGAACTCTTTTTAAGGGCTATCGAACGAGATCCACATATTCGTGGCTTACCCCTCCCTGGCCGCACTGAAGTTGAAGTAACTGCAAAGCTAAGTTAAGTTAAAGTAACTGCAAAGTAACTCTGTACGTACACAACGAACAGTCACTACAGCACGTCCTGAATGCCTTTTCTGATTTCGATGTGATTTCCGAAGCTCATCTAAACTTGTCAAAAAGTCAGTATTTATTCATTGGAAACCCTGCCGGACGTATTAACATCACGTTGCTTTTGCAATTGTGCCCCATCAGGGAGATATTAGGTGGCGCTTAAAATGCTTTCGGTAAACAGGAAAATATCTAGGCATCTGTTATACAAGCTCTAATACAAAACATAGACGCTGCTAAGCACTTCTTTTGCCCATTGAGAAAGCCGGTACTTATCAATATTGGTCTACCTCGGCAAATTTTGGTGCTTATGTCACACCGCCAAACCCCCTCTCTGCGTTTCACAGAAAGTTCAGCATTTAATCACCTCGTTCGTTTGCTCTGGTGGTACGGAATTATTATTACGCCCCACGTTAGCGCAGCCGCGCCGCCGAGGAGGCTTCGCGTACCCCGACGTGGCCTTACGGCTTCCATCCTGTCCTTGAGCACTATATCGCGCGTTTTAAATAATAATGCTTCGCCTGCGCAGACACTCGCGCGTTGCCACCTACGGCCATTCCTTGGTGTCCTAGTGCCCGCTGGTCCTATCAACTGTGGTCCGCAGTGCTCCCATTTACCGACTGTGTATCGTGCCCTCCTAGACTTTCACCGCCATCTAAAGACTACAAGCCCCGAGATCAATGTAGCCGAAGCGAAAGTGGTGGACACAATGGCCGCCGTTGTGCTGCCTGTGCCTGTGTTGTGTTGTGTTGGTACCCCGACACCGGCATGCGGTAATGAGTCGCCCATGGAAGCACATGACCGCAGCGGCGTCCGGGTCACCTTCATGACTTTGTTTGGCGATGGGGCCGGGGCTTGCTCCCCACTCGAGATCGGCTCCAACGATGGCAGGTGGTACGCACCTCCACGATGCGACGATCGAATGCGTGGTCGCCTGGCTTTATTGGCGTGCAGTCCATGCTGGTTTTCGTGGACAGGGTGTCCGAGCGTTCGTGTCCGGCGAAAGTTGAAGGTTTACTGTACATTGATATAAAATAGATTGCACAAATAATATTGGTCTTTTGCAGCTATAGCACCGTTTAACGTGGATGCACCCAAGTTCACGCTGGAGCACACATCTCCATCGCGACGACTAACGTCCATGATCAACGATTAAACAATGACTTGTGGTAGTTGTAGTAGTTAACGGTGACAGCGTAATCAGAGAAAGAGGTGTGACAGCCGGAAGAGCGTCGCTGATTAGACGCAGAACTTAAGCTAAGCCTGCCATGCCGCCGCATATTAAATAGTTACTGCACACCACGGCGCGACTAGAGGAAAATGCAACATGCGTCGTGCCTAACCTCTTGCCTAACCTTTTCTCGATGCAAG
This sequence comes from Rhipicephalus sanguineus, assembly GCF_013339695.2. NCBI lineage: Eukaryota > Metazoa > Arthropoda > Arachnida > Ixodida > Ixodidae > Rhipicephalus > Rhipicephalus sanguineus. Next base: position 138,250,250 of record NC_051185.1, read on the forward strand.
CATAAGCAGGGAACGCGGTGTTTGTATAAGGAGAGGCAGGCGCGCGTGTCTGAGCTATTTTGTAGCGTTAGCTACGCTTGGCTAGCCGGAGCCGATTTCGCGTCGATCCTCCTGAGCCGTGATGCGCATGCGCAAGGTTCAGTGATGTGACACAGCTGGCTCACCGGGGCCGGCATCTCACGCGCTCTCCGCCACCGCCGCGCGCGGCTCGCCGCTGCTTGTCTGCGCGCTCGGGAGGAGTGGCGTCGTAGCCGCGGCAAATGGCGCCGACGCGCGCGCAGACTCCGCCATCGCCGCGCGCGATTCGGCGCCGCCGGTCTGCGCTTACCAGAGGGGTGACGTCGCAGCCTTGGTAGGCGTATTGGCGCCAGCGCGCGCGCAGTTATTCACCTTCGTTGGGCAGTCGCCGTCCGACACTGCGCTGGAGCCGCTTGATAGCGCATCTGACTGTCGTTTGCAGGTGGGTAAGGCCATGGAGAAGGAGAGCGCAAATGCTGCTCATCGGCGCATAAGAGCCAAGAAGCTTATCTCATCGGATCCCGAAGTAGTTGCCTGGCATTTAGCGCTTCAGCGTACGAAGAATGAACAGAAGAAGGCTAATAATCCTAGACAATCTGTAAAGCTAGGAATCACCAGCTGAACCTTTGCTCTACGTATATCCTGACATAGCCGAGCTAAGCCACTGCAATTTTTTAAATATAGATGGATGCTATGAGCGAGGTCGAGGCTTACCTTGCTATACAGTCACAACCTCGCTACAACCTCGCGTTGTGTAAAGGCGTTGACAAAATTGCACTTCTTTTGGAAACGCGCCGATTGGGATGGACACGTAGCAACTGCGCATTGCAGGAACTAATCGCTGAAGCCGCGGTCATAAACCTTCACTTTGCTGCTCCCAGACGGCGACACCACCTCGGAGACCGAGCAATGTGACAGGAAAGTGAGATATAAAATGCGCGTTTATAAAGTATCCAGAGTGTGCGACCGTTTCTTTCCGTTGAAATGAAGATGGCGTACCTTACAATTATAGCAACCGAGCGCCGAGCGAGCGTGCTCGGCGCTCGGAGTCCACGTTCGCATCGTGTTGTGTTTACTGTGCGGGCACGGAGTGTGGCCTGGGAACTCGAGTTACGGCGGCCGGGTCGGCCGGGTGTTGTAAACCCGGCCGCCGGGCCTAAGCTACGCCAGTCGCCCCGTCGCTGCTCCCTCGTTCACCTCGCAGCGCTTTTGCTTAAATATGCGAGTTCTTATTGTAGACGTGTCTTTGTCTTTCTTTACTTGTGAACACGCAATATAATCACGCAACCAACGCCCTGGACGTCTACACAATCTTATGCTCCTGGCCCTGCATAGTGTATGGAAAACCAGAACGGCCTTTCACAATGCCGATGTGGAAGTTAGACCTCCTCGCGATAATATTTGCGAAGGTGTGCCTCGTTTTATGGAAATACAGAAAGTGCAAATCAATGTACCAAAGTGGGTCTTCAGAGTGGAATCGTCACACGCGCCAAAGTTTTAACATGCAGCCAGCGAACAGCTGATGGCGTATCTTTGTGCTGTTGCCTGGTTTGCGATTAGTGTGTGAATATACTTGGGTGAGGCAATGGCGAAAAAAATAAAAGCGATCGTGGCGCAGTGGATAGGGTGCTCCTCAGCTACTGTGGCGGACCGAGATGTCGTGGGTTCAACTCCCGTTGTTGGAACTTTTTCCTTTGAAAATTTTCTTTGCTACCTCGTCGTGTGCATGTTTTCAACGTCATTTGCATGACTTTAATACGTCCTCCCAGACCGCTCCCAGACGGCGTCTCGGTGGACCCTGGCGTAAAACACTTTCGTGATAATAAATAAACAAATAAATAATCTCTCAGGGTCCCAGTGCATGCACCGAAGACGACTCGGAGGCGAAGCCATCGTATTTTTTTCTCAGTCGATGTATTCACAATGCCCACGAACTATAGGTGGCGCGTCGTGCTATTCAAGATGGCGCCAGGAGGAGGGTCAAACCGTTTGTTAGCATAGGAACAGATAGTACGTGCGGACGTACGGCCCGTGCCACTTTCACCGGATGAAGTCATGAGCTGCGCTGAATTGGATATGAGACTAAAATAATATCCCAAACCATGAAAAGTGCTAAGTACTCGCCACCTAATTAATTGCTGCGGTGTGAAAGGTTATATTTCAGCTCCGTTACGGTGCATAACGATGCTTTGCGAAATCCCGTGCGTGCTACATAAAACTGCATGAACTGAAATTGACGTATGAGCTGAACGGCACTCCGAGGTAGTACGTACCGAGCCTGCCTGCCTGACGGATTCGCCGCAGTAGTAGGCCGCCAGCAAGTAGCGCCTTCGCTGCTGCACGAGACCGCACGTTTAACGTGGTGATGATTTGCAAACATAATACGCCGTCGTCATTACTTGCGCAGTCGGGAACGCGGAGTTACGTCTTCAACGGAACACAAGCATTTCACATCCCATTCAGTAGCGCTTGTGTCACCGCCATGCTGAGACTCTAGCCGTGTGCATGCAATTCACTTCACTCGCATGTTGCAGGTTCGATCAGCACGATCGAAACATGAATATCGAAAAGAATGCACACGTATGCTTTCGCAACGCCGAAGAAGTTAGCCGAGAGGCGTGCATTGCGGCCGTGACTGCACGTTCTATCGTTATAACCATTTCGTTTCGCTGGTCGAGCTCGAGCGTGTTGGCGGCATGCGGCGCTCCATAATATCCACAATAATTGATACATGCAATGCACAAGAGGAACTATGCTTTTATTTTGATCTCTCTCTAGGACATTATACATTAAATACAATCAAAGTGACTTACGAGCGTGAAAGAACATTAACGCACGAGGGGACGTGAAGTGCAACTCGCTCCTCGTGAGTTAGCAGCTGATCGTTCATCGTCGCTGTCACTCTCGGCGCTTTCACAGTCTTCAACGTCCAGTGAAAAATCCTAGTCCTCAAGATGGTTTCTTTCAACATCACTGCTGAAAGCAATCTGAAGAATTTCCTCCGCCGAACGACTTCGACCACTCCGCGTCACCACGTTTACAATTAGAGAGGCGCCTGGGCGCGAAGAACAATCTGCTCTCAGACCGGTCAACAAGCAAATCGCTTGCAGTGTGCTGCCACCTACCAACAAACGTACAAAAACAAGCGGCGCAGCGCTGGCTATGAAATATGAAACCAACACACTGGCGAAGGACGGCGTGGAAAGCGTTCGCTCCACGAAAGGCGTCGAGCAGCGCGTTCTCGAATGATCGAAACGTCGCTCGCACGATTCGTAACAGCGCTTTGCTGACAAAGGATAGAGGTATCGCCAGCTTGAGATCGCTGAGTTATACAAAAGCATATCGCGTGCCCGCGGGACCTCCCGCGTGCAGTGTTATGGGATTCATGCACTACAAGAAACACTGACCAATGCTATATGCAAGTAAAACAGGGTGAGCTTCAACTGATTATGTCAGACGATAACATTTAACTAACCTACGTGGCTACAGAAAGCCTCGCGAAGCTGATAGTACGTGTACGCTGTGAGCTATAGTACTGAAAGTGCGAGTTGCCACGTATTTTCACGAAAAACTTCGCGCCTCGCCAAACGAATCAGATTTCCTGTGTCATGGAGGGCCCGGTTTGTTCACTGATGCAGGGAACATGCAAAGTCGTAGTGTTCTTTTCTTGCCAACGCGTTAAACACTGACGCTAGCACAGCTGAACAAGGGAGCGACTGCGTAGTGCCGCCATTTTGTCGTCTACTAACCCTCCTCGAGAGGACGCTCCTGAATTCCGCTTGGCGGCGCGACATTCTATGGGCATTGCGAATTGATGCTGCCCCGCGACCTTCCGAAAGCGTTCAACGCCTAACGTTGTTTTGCACTGCCGGCAGGATCTGCACAGCTTTGACCAAGGTAAAATAATGTCATGTGATGACGTGATCATGTGACGTTAAATCACGTGACGTCACAGTAACGTCATCTCGGCCATCTGTCGCGACATTGTTGCGTCACACGTTGACGTCAGCACGTGATGCTTTTTCGCATCACTTGTCCCCGAAGCCACTGGACGCTGCCGACGCAGGATGCCGACTTCGACGGTCAATTTTCGTGTTTGATGAAACATCTAAAGCTTTCACCTTAGTTATTACTATCGGGATCGGAGTGCTTGCACTCGTTCCAGCCCCACCGCCCGTTCGCCAGGTATTTTATTGTCTACGAAATTGTCCTACGCTCGCCTTCATTATTTTTTTCCGTTAGGAGGACCCCCTGGAACAATTTTCACTAACTATAGTTTGGCTGTCCCTGTGAAATCTCTAAACGGACAGTTTAACAGCCTCTAATGCTGCCTTTGTATTCCAATGCTCGATGCGCTCGCCCAGTGATCGGAAATGCACTGTGTTTGCATGCATATACAACCCCAGGGCAGAGCAACTTAACCAGTAATATTCGATAAATGTATGGTAAACTATAGGAAGTACGTGCAGTACGTATCTGCAGCGAAACTAATTTTGACTAGACGTGAGCGTGAATTGACTAGACGTGAATTGATAGACTGGGTGCTGAAATGGGTAGACGCAACCGTCACTTCAGCAGGAACTAACGGGAAATAATTAATTTAATGCGACATTCACATACTGTCGCGTCCAGCAGGCGCGCCGCGAACTAGAGGTGGTGACGATTGGTGACGCTCAGTGTGCGCTGAATTGGGCGTGCCAACTTTGAGAGCCATGGCCCGTATCTTTCAACCCGCTCCGCTCCCTCTGCGGTTCCTAGAACCAGTGCGATCGCCACCAGCAGCGCACAGTGGACCCGGGAGGAATAAAGCCCTTGAAGTGTAAAGTACGTCTCAGCGACGTTGTGGAAGTGGCAGGTAAAACTGGAAGAAAGAAGGGAAATAGTGGCTAGGTTGGCACGCCCGTTCCTAGGTACATTAAACGTGCACCCTCCATCCGCCACGGGGACAACTCACGTCACGACCGTCGATGTCTGGCCGCGCGCGCTCTGGCGTGCAGCAGCCATGCACTGACAATCATGCAAATATGCAGCCACATGTTGAAGAATCTGTGAGACAAACTGCGTGTGTCCAAACAGTTGCGTCTTTAGAGTGTAACTTTGATGTTTTCTTTATTTATGAGAACACGCGAGCTTCGCTACAGTCGTTGCTGCCGGAGTGTTAAATGTGAACGAGGTTTTGGCATTCGTATTTGGACCCAACAATACGACTGCGGCACTGTCATCATAGCTGCAGCCGATTTCTCTTGATAATGCTTTTAGGGACAGCGCAGTGCTCTCCCGTATAAACTCTAATGAACCTCCAGGGATATAGTCACAACCGGAAAAATCAATGGTTGTAAGAGGCGGCCGTTATACCCGCACCTGCAAAGAAACGAAAAAAAAGTACTAGAGCCACGAAGAGAATGATGTTACAGGAGCTTGCTCGGAGATAATCGGGTAAACAGTGAATGCTCCGTACAATTCCTCTATTGTCATATAAAGACGTTGCACGTTGTTGTAGTAGTGATTGTGGTCAGGTTGTTGTCGAACCACAAGCGGTCACGGATCTTTCAGTTGAAGCCGAACGTGCGATCGAGGAAATCGCGCTTCAGGCAACTTTAGGTAGCGACCGCTTTCGGCACTTTGCCGCTCCATCCCGCGCCCGTACCTCTTCGAGGTTCTCTTGCCGCCGCTTCCGCGCTGCTTCGGCTTCGCGGGCTTGTATCTCGGGGTCCGCAAGACGCAGACGTCTCTCTTCGGCCTCGCGAGCTCTCACCGCAGGGTCTTGGCGGCGAGCCCGCGCTGCTCTTGTCTTGCGAGCCCTCTGCTTTGCCGCCTAGTATTCTTCGTTCATGTTTTTAGTATCTAAGCGCACTGACTGACGACTGTCGAAACAGAGACGAAGGGCGCAGTTGTGGCCTCTAGCGGTCTCCTATAAAACTACAGCACGCGCCGGAGTGGAGCGAGCACCGCATGCTGCAATTGGCTATGCTATATGTGGGTTTGCCTGCGTTAATATCATCATGAAGGTGCTCGAAGAACAAGAGCAAGAAGACTTCTCTTTCGTGGGAGCGTGCGCTGAGATGGTTATACTTTATTTTTTCTAAGTTACCCGATTCTTCGCCATTCCACCTGAGTTGGTGTGAAGCAGTAGTATAGGATCTACATCTACATCTAGTTGTGTTACGCCTGGCTACTACGGCGATGGACAAGCCCCGAGAATAAGGAGCAAGCTCCTAAATTCCGCAAGGTGCCTTGTGTATTCACCTAAGACGACTCGAAGGCGAAAGCCATCTTCTTTTTATTCTCAGTCGATGTATTAGCAAGCCGAACTGACCTGCTGGTGATATAGGCTCCCTAGATGTATTGATGCTGCCCCGGCACCCTCCGAAAGCTTTCTGCACCTAGCATGGTTTCGCACTTCCTCGTAAATCGGAGGCACCTCACGTGGTTATGCACTGCCTCCGTGATCAGCCAACCTTTTACTCAGCTACGATGTCATGTGATGAAGGTGTAGACTTATGCCATAGGAGCAAAGGAACGAAAGCCACAGGAGTGAAGGATCGACGTCATCAGGGAACACGAGCCGTAGCTTCACGTGCCACTGCTAAGCGCTGCCTTTATTTCCTTCTCTTGAGGTTTCGCGCTCTCCCGTTTTGTTCGCCACCCAAACAATGGCGCTGCAATGGCGTTATGTTGCGTCAAGTCACATGACGACATGTCAGAATTGCGCCGTCATGATGACGTCACACATTTTGTTATCTGTGATGACATGATGACGTCATACGGTGACGTCATTACGTGATGATGATTTTTTGCATCACCCGTCGCCGATGCCGCAGGACGTGAGACGCCGATGGTCAAATTTCGCGTTTCATGAGGTATCTAATGCCTTCGACTAAATAAATAGCATAACCGCATATTTTCCCGTGCATGCAGGCCTACTTATTCCCAAACTATAAGTGAAACAGGCCGAGCAATGCAAGTCATGGTAAAGAACACTGAACACAACATTTGTTTTAGGCACCCTGCTGCATCTCACAAGCACGTTGCCGCAGGGTGGAAGCTACGAGGCGCAAATATTACATAAAGCGCTAGCTCTCCGGTTTGATCCAATATGGCGACGGCGTGGACAATGGGTGCCACCACCCTGTACGAAGGAACGCTGGAATTGAGGTGCCCTAGCCTGCGGTTACAACTGCTGCCGCCACGCGGCTTTCGATGGCGCCCCTATCGGCACTGCGCACCGCCGCTAGTGCGCAGGTTGCGCGCAATGTCTCCGTTCGGGGGCGTGGCTTAGCTACTGCGCATGCGCAGCTTGGCCAGGTGGCCAAGCTGGTGACCCTTTTCCTCATCTTTTCTTGCTTATGTCTCCCCAAGGAAGCGTATATATTTGTTCACACAAAATAAACGCCCATGTTGTTAGCTAGCGCAAACTCCTGTCTGTCTTCCTCGTTCCGTGTGGCCGCGCTGTTTCATATGATGAATCCATGACAACAAGCTCAAGTTGATACCCTCTCTTTCTGCATTTCTTCTTCTCTATTTCTTTCTTTCTCATTCTTTCAGTGCTACTTTTACTCACTCCCCCTTCTTTCCTTCCTCCTCACCATATCGTCTATCCTCCCCACGCTCACTTCCCTTTCCCACCCCTTGCTACACTATACTATACAAGAGCATGCTATGCCCTGCTAGCGTGCCTGGACAGCCGAGTGGTTACGACGCTCGCCTTCAGATCGAGGGTATGCGGGTTCAGATCACGCCTCGTGTAGAATTTTTTTCGGCAAGAATTTTTCTCTTCGTCTTCCTTTGCATCTTTCTTTCTCTCTCTCTGTTTGTTTCTCTCTTTCTTGCACTCTCTCACTGTACTCGTTCTCAGGGTGATTACAGGCCACGCCGTAGCGGTGAGTAGTGGGATCTGCCCAAATTCATTGGCACATAGCCGTTCATGGCGAAAATGTTTTCGGGCACGGTCGCACATTTTACGCCGAGCTAGAAGAGCTTCGCCGTTAAAAACGTAGCGGCATAAAAATTAACTGAATGCGTTCATTGAAGAGCTGATTGCTTTATTGTGCTTATGTACCATTAGGAGGGCACATGCCTACTAAAGATCAAAATGGCGCATGCGCACTACAAAACGGTCTTGTTCGAATTATCAGGTGGCTAATTGAAGTGGATGACGGGAAATAAGCCGGTCCTAGTGGATTTTGGGCCTACACTGAGGCTATCCGTGTCGACGTCCAAAAGTTAGAATCCAACCAAGTGAACCAAAGGTTCAAACGCTAGGAGCGAGCAGCACTCAATATATTTAAATGGATCATTAAGGTCACCTAAAGGTTTTAAGAGTGGAGCTGTTTAAGTGGACCGCTAGTCCGAGCAGAGCGAAGAGAAAAATATCATCATCGTGAACCGACACGCACTCTCTTCGTCCTCTCTTCATCTTCTGCTTCGCTCGCAGAACACGTTCGACGATTCGTCAGGCGTGGGATGCAATAACTCTGATGGGCGAGAGAAGGAGTTAGAAAGAGAGAGAGAGAGAGAAAGAAAGAGAGAGAAATACAAAAAGAGATAGGAAAAAGAGAGAAAAGACAGAAAGAGAAAGAAAGAGAGCGAACGAAAAAGAGAGATAAATAAATAGAGCGAGAGAGAGAAGGAGATAGAAAAAAAGAGGAAGCGCGAAATAGAAACAGAGAAAGAAAGAGCGAGAAAGGGAAAGACGGAAACAAAAAATAAACAGAGAGAAAAAAGAGAGAAAATTCAGAGAAAAACAGAAAAGGAGAAACAAGAAAGAGAGAAAGAAAGGAAGAAAGCGAGAAAGAAAGAGTTAAAGTAAAGAGAAACAAGGCACGACGCCCACCTCCGTACTTCTTTCAGGCTTTGAACCACTAGTGCGAAGCTGCCTCATTTTCTTAAAGCTTTAATTGTTGCCTTCTTTTTACAGCGATGCGGCTCGTGGTACGTTGGTAGGAATTGGTCGTGTCGTTTCCCCTTGTGCGTCGGCAAGCTAATTTCTGGGACAGTCCGATGCCGGTACGACCTGCGTCGGAGGTTGGAAGCAGCTGGGCTACCACTAGCGCAAACCGACCAGCGACCCTGTGTTGAGTCCTCTTTAACACAGAATGCACAGTTTGAGCCTATCGTGCGTGCGCTGAACAGCGGCCGGCAGGTGGGGCGCAACAGCGACGCTTAATTTGTTGTCGTACGTATTTAGCACCCATAGAATTATACTCGGACCGAACACGTAGAGGTCCCCACAAAATAATTCGGAGCGCCGCAGCGGTGGCCGCAAGTCGGCGGAGCGTGCCGGTGCCAGGGTCTGCGCATGTGCGGAATCCCTAGCAAGCTCGCCTCGCTCCCCAGTGCATCTAAAGAGGTGTTGCCTTGCTCCAAAAGAATAGAGTTGTATGTCTTTTAACGTTTTACAGAGGGAGAGTGCGGATGCGACCTCTCAAACGCTCTGTGCGCGCGTGTGCACGGGGAGGAGCATACGCACGTACATTCTAGTTAACCGGCATCGGCTCCATTGAAAGCGAAATGATTAACTGGTTCATTAGTCGCGGAAGGTGGCCGTCCGGTCGCCCGTCGCCCAAACCACTTCCGTAGCAAAAGTAAGTAAGCGGCATAATACACCTCTACAGTTCAATAAAGCGTGTAAAAGTTAATTAAGCAAAAAGTAAGTAAGATGAAAAAAATCCGTAAACATGTGGGTTGGTGCTCGAGCCGGCGTCTCGACAAGTGGACTTGTCTTCTTCAAGGCTGGAACTGCCTGAAGAAGACAAGTCCCCTTGTCGAAACGTCGACTCAAGCACCACCCCCTGTTTAGGGATTTTTTCATCGCAAGCTTCCATCTTCCACTTCCTGCCGTTTGAAGTAAGAGTTATTCAAGAGTCTCAAGACTACTTGAAAGAAACTGGAGTAATGAACAACATCAAAACACGGACATCAGGTGACACCTTTAGTAAGCGTGCAAAGCGTGTGTTACAAACTAAATGAACGCAATTACAAATAAATAAAAGCAATTAAGCATTGTGAATAGTAAATGGAGACTATACTCGACATCAAGACTCCGTGAAAAGACCAGTCATGCCGAATTAAGACTAAGTAAGAGTTCATTTGTGTTCAGTAAATCAATAGGAGTTGACTAAAAATACATAACTGAGAGTTAATTAGGGCTGCGCCACAAAGTTTACACGTGAGTTCAGAGATTCCACTGCAGAGTGCGAGCATGCTGTAGCGCACAGGCCCCGATCCCGTCCCGTTGTGTTGTCGCAGCGCTGAAAGGGACAAACAGCATGGTTTTTAAAGCTAGGCAACGCCCATCTAGATACACAAGTGAGCGAGACTTGCTAGCTAGGGATGTCGCTCACATGCAGATCATGGCTATATTTTTCCGCGGGTGTCCTCCGTCGAAGAGCGGGCACCGCTCCGGCGCTCCGAATTATATTGTGGACCCTTGTACATGACACACGCAAAATGACAAAGAGCACTGTACGCGTACGGGTCGCTGTAAAATGCATGACTACTAAGTTTATATATGTATATGTGATGCCTTACGTCACTCTTCCTACAAAACTTGTACTTACAATGCAGCCGTAACAGCATCAAAAGGAAGGCGAACGTATCTAACATATGATACTGCATATCTTGTATAATTCCGGTTCATACAAGTTGCCGAGAACATGCGCCAAGCATGGCAAGGTCCAGCAGTTCGTGCCCGAGCAGCTGACCGCAGGCGCCAGGGCAGGCATTCAACACGCTACAGGCCTCTCAGGTAATAAATAGACTTTCAACTCAAACTGCTCTGAATATGCATATTTCCATCGAATAATAAGGCAATGGAATCAACTTAGTCCCTAGCTACTAACGCTTCATATTTAAGTACGTTCTTAGCTACGGTGGAACTAGATGTACAGTACAATCATGCTGAGCAGTTTCTGTGAACTTTTTTTTCCCTTTGTAGCTTGTTCCGTATTTTGCGTTTCAATAACTTGGGTGATTGCATGTTTGCGCACCCTGGAATTGTAATTCTCTCAATGTAGTTTTGTCATGATTGGTAGTCATACCACGCGCATTGCTGTACTACCGGACTTCATGTATTGATTACTTTAGCGTTTTGCGTGGTACAAATTATTTGATTGTGCTTCTTTTGTATTTATAAATCTGCCCTCCCTGCTGTGATTTTTGGGAGATTGACAGTAATACAAAATAAATAAAATAAGTCCCCCGGCATCTGTCAACTGAGAATACGAGCGCATACGCGAACATCACAACGATGCCATATTTATTTTTTCAATGTCGTTTGCCGTGGTCACCAGCTTCGCTGGCGAATCATGTGAGCAGGGACGATAGTAAATTTTCTTCAATATATTCGGCCGCCGAATACGTTAGGGGGCTACGCGTAGCCTTTGCACTATTGTGGTCCTTACGTATTTCTGTGTATACATTTTCCAGCACTGTAGCTTTGTCAAGAATGCTTGGACAGCGTAAATTATTAATTTAGCCAAAGGGAGATTTTGCTGCAGTGGACTTTGTGTGCGGGCAAACGAGCTCTATTTTCGTTTATGTACATACACGAATACATGCAGCATCAGTGCTGCACGTCTGGCTATACTGACCACACAAGGACAATGCTAAAATGCTACAATAGAAAATCGAAGTGCCTCGCAACAATATATAACAATCATAATTGTTGCGGCTTAACGTTTCAAACCATGATATGGTTATGAGAGACGCCGTAGTGCAGGGTTCCGGAACATATTCAACATCCGGATTTCTTTAAGGTGCACCTAAATCTAAGTACACGGGCCTCTAGCATTTAGCCTCCATCGAAATGCGGCCGCCACGACGACGATTACATCCCGCGACCTTCGAGTCAGCACTCGAGCACCGTAACCATTACACCATCGGCGGGTAGGCTCACAGCAATCTTTGTTTCAATTTTGAAACTCGCATGTTATGAACGGCGCGACAAGACGCAATTCCAAATTGAAAATGCGGAATTGCCGAGAACGGTTTCGCTATCTTTCACCAATCATGCAGGTTCATAACAATGAAAAAGAAAAGCACGTTAAGAACAAGTTATTCGAGGCTATTGTATTCAAATGTTGAGGCTCTTGACTTCACTTGAAGTAACACAAGTGAGCAACGGACACCGGGTTGAAGCAGACAAGTGTACGGCGAAGAAGCTGTTCCAACAGCGTACCACATGCTGTCGCTCTGTTCTGTAAGTAGTCTTTCAGAGCACCGCGTCACTGCTTACAGTCAATCAACCTCCCGTTGTCCGCTCGACCTCCTGAACGCATCGTCAGTTGACTTCGAAGCATTTGGAGTTGATCCGTGAGCGAGCCGACCGTGTCCCGAACTTCCGAGCTTGTCAAGATCAACGCCTGCTCCAGCTCTTTGCGGGCGTTTTGGATGTCGTCTAGGAGAGGCTGACCGTGCACGGCACGAACAAAAACTCCCGCCAGACCTTTGCACTCCTTATAGTGGCTGACTAGGTCTTTGTAGACTACAGCTTCTTCACACTTCGAACACTCCTTGAGGTAGAAAGCGCAGCTTGTGCGTAGATGTTCGTTAAGCTAGTCGATGCGGTGGACGTAGTCGCAGCCTCTGTCGAAGTTCACACAGTGAACCTTCTCGTATTGCAGCGGCGAGACCAATGAGTGGCCGATTTGTCGGACTTCTGAACTTAGGGTTTGTTTGTCAATCCAGCACACGGGAACAGCTGCTTTTAAGCAATCGCATGGCACTCCTCGCAGACCATGTGCGAGCAAGGTAGCACAGCTGCTTTTGTCGACACCACACCGCACCAGCTGCAAACTTGCACGTGGTCTAGTTCTTCCAGGAACTCGACAATCTTCCATGCAGTGTGGTCACCGAAACCACACACGCGATACATGAATCTTTGGCGAGTGTCGTCCGTGCCGTCTGTCCGTCGCGCCATTCACCAAGTCGCCATTTGCTGCAGCATTCGAAGCGCTTTAAGTAGACGCGGAAAAAAAATCGCGATCGGTCTGAAGCGTCACAGTGAAGCCTTTATCAAAACGAGGAGCCTCACAAATTATTGCGATATCAAAGGCGTCTGTGTTCGGCACGTGGTACGTCGTCCTTTCTGCGGTACCGCTGCATTAACTGGTGCCTCACATTCTGGGACACCATTTAAATCACTTCATCCTCGCTTAGGAGCATACACGACTGTTGTCAACCCCTTTATCGACATCTAAATTGCCAGAGCGAAGTTTTGCTGACGTTTCTTCGCGCGAAGCGGTCTTCGTTCGATCAGCAGTCGTTGCAGCGAAAAATACCGAACAGCGCATGCGCCACTAATCACCATATGTATATGCGTTTTATTACTGCCATCAGTCGCGGATGTTCTGGCCACTATACCTCAGCGCAGGGTGGGTCAGTTGTATTGCGAAATCTCTTATCGAGGCCATAAGCTGCAACGACATCGTCAGCTCATTTTCCGCGTTGCCGCTTAGTGGACCGTTGGAGTTGCAGCAGTTCGTTCAAACAAGGCACAACCTGACTCTGAGCCGCCCCCAGCTTAGCAGCTCAGCAAGGACGACCGGCTCGATGCAGCAGTGGAGGCACCGCGTTCACGGCTTCGGGAGGCACGTGGAAATGAAGACTGTAGAATTTGTGGACAAGCTCGAGTGTTGGCAGGTTTGCAGTTGGTGCGGCTTAGTGTGTTCAGACATGTATTAACTGGCATGTCAGCACACCTTTTGTGAATTCTGCAAGAGCATGCATAGTTCGTGGAAAAGCAGTTCGTACTGCGTTAAATGCTGCGAATATGACAGAAGTTTTTCTTTGGTAGAAGCGGGACCCCTTGGCGACAGGCGCGTACGTTGTCTGAACACGGACAGTAGCTGCGACTTCGTTGGACCACTGAAACACTTGGACGAACATCTGCGTGAGAGCTGCGCCCTGTACTGGACGGTGTGCCTCAAGTGCGGAGACACCGTTGCACACAAAGACATGCGTCTCCATTACCCTGCATGCGGCGGCAGACCAGGAGTATTTCTTCGCTCCGCAGACGCTCGTTGCCTGCTTGACAACCTGAGCGCCGCATGTGAGAAGCTCGAGCAGGCTGTGGCCTCGGCCGGACCTGACGAGAACGGCATTCTCCGGGACAAGGTCAATCTGGTGCTCGAACAGTTCGCCAGGATTCAAGGCCAGTTGGCTACGGCGCTCCGTTGCACTTGAGAAAGTGTGGTGTGCCACGTCTCGGCAAGTAATTCACGCGGCCGTCGACGCTGCTATTCCTTCCGGGAAACAATTAGTATTTTGAGATAAATTACACAGTTAATCTTTTGCATTCGTGTTGGTTTGAGTAGGCATGTTTGTACAGAGCCTATGGCGCGGCGCTGCTAAACGCAAGGTCACGATTACAATTATCGGCCGCATTTGGAAGGTGGCGTTGAATGCAAGAGAAAAGTCATGGTTTTAGATTTATATAAGCATTAGCGAACCACAGATATTAAGCGATTAGTTCGGACTGACCCACTACGTTGTGCTATGCTCCATTTCATGCCTACGTAATCTTTTGGCGGGTTGCGAGACTTCTTGCAGTAAATGTATTCGCACCAAGCAATAGTTCAATAGCCCGTAAGGCGATTTCCCTTTTCGCTTTCGGGCTGATTAATAAATGAAGGTGCATTGTAAGCAAGCACAATTATGCGGTTTCCAAGCTATTATTCTGCGTCACTTAGCATCTTTCTTTGCGTTTTTTGGTGTTTTATTTTCAGCCCGTCGCTACGCCTCACGCGCAGGCTCGTTCTTGGCTCGCACGAGCGTTTACAACGGTGAAACGAAGCGCCGAACACGCCAACTTGCACGTTTTGCTGACCGAACTTCTTGCGCAGCTTCCACAGCGTTCATAATATCTGGGACTTATATTTTTTTAGATATTTTTAACTACACTTCCTGCTGAATACGCTTGCATGCAGAGGAAGCCCACAGCAGACTTTTTATAGCCTCACAATTTTGTACACCTTTTTAAAATATCATAATTTTTTAGGTGTAAGCTTGAGTTCGCAGCAACCTGAGTTGGCAGCACCACGCGACATCGCCGTTAGTATGACAAAGAAGAAGGCCACGTGTGACGTTCCATAAGAAAAGCGAGGATTTTCGACGTCACAGAAGATTCTGGCACCCAACGAGGGCTGTTGTTCCTCGACCCTCTCGCTCTGTTGTCGGGCTGCTCTCAAGGCAGTTGGGGCATCTTACGCCAGGAATGCATTTCTTTTTGCTGAGGGGACACGCGCTTAACAGGCGTAACTCATGCCGAAGCACCCACATCGTTTCAATCATTACTGCGCTCAGTAAACATATTCGCACGAGGTGAATAGGTGCCAGCGCTATAAAAGTTGGGAAGATTAAGGGTACCGTGTATTCCACTGTGGGAGAGCGATAGCGTGCTTCGTAGCGGTCGCGGAGTTCACAGCGCTTTCGGAGCTCGTTTGTGCATGCCAAACTTTACGCTTCATAAAACGCAGCTGAAACAAGTTCTCAAGGAAACTTGTCAAGTTTCTCGCAAGTATTTCGTTAACGTATGATAACCAGGAACTCTGATGAGAGCACACTTGAGTGTTTCCTACGTAAAAAAAATTCTTATATATAATTGTTGGGAATAAAATTGGATGAAAGCATCAATCGAATATTATGGTTCAGGTTCTGCTGAAGCGCGCTTTCAAAAATATTTTCCTGAAGCTTCATGCCGCGCCCATTCTTCGAAAGGCTTCGCTCCACGATGACGCCATCAGAGGGAATTGTACGCTGCACGTGTTAGCAGCGTACGCCTTTGTCAAGGAAAACTAGAGCGTGAGAGTCAGCACGCGCGTGACTGGTAAATATTACAGTTTCAAGAAGACTCCTTGTTGGCCTAGTTGGTACTTGCTTAGTGACATATTTGAGCCGCGAAAGAGCACATACAGCCGCCCGTCCTGTCGTTGTGTGTTTCATTGCTTTGTGTTTGTGCTCTTTCGCGGCTAAAATATGCCACAAATTACAGTTTCAGTTGAGCACCTACAAGTTACACTGGTTTGCCCTGCCTCGCATTATCGAAATTTTGTGGTTAACTAGTTTCTCATAGGGTTTGCATCTGGTCGCGAAAAATGACCTGTGGCGCCTCTGGCGGCAAAAACACGAACGATCCGATGAACCCGGCCGCGTGACCGTTGATTGCTTACGCGATCGATGATTTTTTTGTTAGTTTTGAAATATTGTTCGTTTGTACATATAGGCCTGCGTTAGTAGTATGCACTGAAAGTAGAGCTGCCTTCGCGTGACATAATGATCCCATTTTCATCTGGGCGTCTTAAGCAACTTTTCAGCGTGCTCATGCCACCGTGCACGCAGTTTCCAAGTTGCTAAGATTTTGGAGCGACATAGTTTTGCTACCTACTCTTCGTTTCAGAAATGACGCGCGGTACACCTCGGCGCGGCCGCCCATATGCGTAGTGAAGTTTTCGATGACTTGGCTTGGCTTGTGCATCTAGAGAGTAGCGACGGTGAGACAAGCCACCCATGACACAGGCGCAGGCAACCTTGGACGCATGCGCATACAACGCTGTACAAATACAGGGAAAGTGTTTAATGCCACATCATCTCATTGTAACAGCTTGTTATTTTCAAAAATAGTTGAAAAGCTCTAAATAACCATGGTTAAGTATGACTACAGGAATTCCTGCGAAAGCAGACAAACGATACCTTTCACAAATCTCGAGAAGGGCTGTCGGCATCGCTATCAGTTCTCAGCGTTGCTGGAGGAAAGGTCGTCCGTGTTTAGCGCCTTTCAGATCGAAAAATACTGCTTGTAAAGTACCTACGTGCTTTTGGGATTAACTACTGCAGCTACAGACACTGCGTACGGTAAACTTTCTGTCGCGCCGTAAAAAATTGGTCGATAAAAGTCACTTGTCAGTTCATTTAAGAAAATCTCTCACAGCCATGATAGCAGTTGGTGACTTTGTCTGGTCGCACATAGGTGACAAAATACCATTCTCACTTAGTGTTGCCACACCGATTCCTGCCAACGTTGAAGCGAGCGTATTACGTTGCGGCACGTATAGTGGGCTGTCACAAAATAGATGTGCTGTTGTTTCATGCACTTGGCATCGTTCATAGTTCGAGCTGTCCGCACGGCGTATGAGGTGTGCATAGCGGCGAGTGAATGCAACTCCCAAACGCATCCGGTGCAGCAAACTGGCGTTGCCTTGGTTCATTCTAGACGGGAGGCGAAAAGTCATTTCCGGATCTATTTCCCGCCCACGCCTGTAGCGATGGTCTGGCTGAGACCAATAAGTCATTCACTCTCGCGTGAGCAATCTCAATAAAGAGTTCACGTCACCTAGCGTGTACGGTACTTTCACGTCGGTGGGGATGTTATAGACAGCGGATCTTGCTTCAGCATCAGCGAGCTCATTGCCTTCCAATCCACAGCGTCCAGGGATCCATTGCAATGTAATTGAGTGAACACTCTTCTGCGTAAGGTTGAATGTGTAGATGATTTCTAAGACTAGTGCATAATATTGTCCCCGCCTTGAGCAAGAGTCAGTAACTTGTAATGCGGATTTTAAATCAGATAGTATCGTCCATTTACATGGTGATTGGCCGGACACGAATCGGATAGCTTCCCGTATCGCAACAAGTTCTGCAGCTGTTGAAGAAGACCTGTGCTCTAATTTGCACTTCCGGGAGGTACCCAGATAAGGAATCACAACGGCCGCAGTCGAAGCGCACGTAGTCACAGATCCATCGGTGTATACGTGCAAAGTGTCGTCGTATTCGCAATGCCCATAGACTGTCGTGCCGCCAAGCGGAATACACGAGCGTCCTCTCGAGGAGGGTTAGTAGACGACAAAATGGCAGCACTGCGCAGTCGCTCTCTTGTTCGGCTGTGCTAACCTCAGTGTTAACGTATTGGCAAGGAAGGAACACCATGACTTTACATGTTCCCCGCATCAGTGAACAAACCGGGCCCTCCGTTACACGAGAAATCGGATTCGTTCTTGCGAGACGCGAAGTTTTCGTGAATATACGTGGCAACTCGCGCTTTCAATGCTAGCCCACAGCGTACGCATACTATCAGCTTCCCGAGGCTTTCTGTGGCCACGTAGGTTAGCTAAATGTTATCGTCTGACATATTCAGTTGAAGCTCACCCTGTTTTACTTGCATATATAGCATTGGTCAGTGTTTCTTGTAGTGCATAAATCCCATAACACTGTACGCGGGAGGTCGCGCGGGCTCGCGATGTGCTGTTGCAAACCTGAGCGATCTCAAGCTGTGAATAGATTAAAATAGGGCCTCCATCCTTTGTCAGCAAAGCGCTGTTACTAATCGTGCCAGCGACGTTTCAATGATTCAAGGACGCGTCTGCTCTACGCCTTCCGTGGAGCGAGCGCTTTCCACGCCGTCCTTCGCCAGTGTGTTGGTTTCATAGGCAGCGCTGCGCCGCTTGTTTTTGTACGTTTGTTGATAGGTGGCAGCACACTGCAAGCGATTTGCTCGTCGACCGATCTGAGAGCAAAATGTTCTCCGCGCCGAGACGTCTCTCTAATTGTAAAGGTGGTGACGCGGAGTGGTCGAAGTCGTTCGGTGGAGGAAATTCTTCGGATTGCTTTCAGCAGTGATGTTTAAAGAAACCATCTTGACGACGAGGATTTTTCACTGGACGTGGAAGACTGTGAAAGCACCGAGAGTGACAGCGACGATGAACGATCAGCTGCTGTAACTCACGAGGAACGAGTTGCACTTCACGTCCCCTCGTGCGTTAAGGTTCTTTCACGCTCGTAATTCACTGTGACCGTATTTAATGTGTAATAGTGTATAATAGCCTTGAGCGAGACCAAAATAAAAGCATAGTTCCTCTCGTGCATTGCAAGTATCACAATTATTGTGGATATTATGGAGCGCCGCATACCGCCAACACACTCGAGGTCGACCAGCGAAGCGAAATGGGCAGAGCGATGGAACGGGCAGTCACGGCCACAATCCACGCCTCTCGGCTAACCTCATCGACTTTGCGAAAAGGATACGTTAGCATTCTTTTCGATATTCATGTTTCGATCGTGCTGATCGAGCCTGGAACATGCGAGTGAAGTGAATTGCACACGGCCAGAGTCCCAGCATGGCTGTGACACAAGCGCTCCTGAATGGGATGTTAAATGCTTGTGTTCCGTTGAAGACGTTACTCCGCGTTCCCGACTGTGCAAGTAATGAGGACGGCGTATTATGTTTGCAAACCATCACCACAATAAACGTGCAGTCCCGTGCAGCAGCGATGGCGCTACTCGCTGGCGGCCTACTACTGCGGCAAATCCGTCAGGCAGGCTCGGTACGTACTACCTCGGAGTGCCGTTCAACTCATACGTCAATTTTAGTTCATGCGGTTTTATGTAGCACGCAATAGATTTCGCAAATCAACGTTATGCACGGTAACGGAGCTTAAATATAACCTTTCACACCGCAGCAAATATATAAGTGGCGAGTACTTAGCACTTTCAGTGGTTTGGGAAAGTATTTTAGTCTCATATCCAATTCAGCGCAGCTCATGACTTGATCCGGTGAAAGTGGCACGGGCCCTACGTCCGCACGTACTATCTGTTCCTATGCTAAGAAACGGATTGACCCTCCTCCTGACGCCAACTTGAAAAGCACGGCGCGTCACCTATAGTTCGTGGGCATTGCGAATAGTTGAGTCAAATGTCCCAAAGTTAGTTGTTAGAGCGCAGCACAAGGAACACGACGCTTCTTCGTAATCCCGGGTATTTCAAGGGACACCAGTGACCTGTTCAGCGTCCACGGTGGCACTGCGGCGATGATGACTGGTGTAAAGTCAGAAGGGACAACGTGAGTAGGTGCAGCCTGGTCGACCTCCCTGGAGCAAAGGCAAGGGATGGTTTGCGTGTCGGGTCAGCAGCCGAAGGTGGACTCGAAGGCGCTCCCAAGACAAAGCAAACCTCTATAGGTCATGTACGTGACTCTACTATGGTGACAGAGCTTGTTGCGCACTTTGGTAGCCCGAGGCACGTTCGCAGCGCTCGCGCTTGAAGGCTCTCCAACGTATGGATGCATGTTGCACGCATACTCGAGAGCACAGGTGCAATGTACCGTAGATAGCCAACATGCAATGCCTGGTATAACTGCAGGAGACTTTTCTCAGAGGGGCTCCATCTTAGTCCTGCTACAACCCGAAGAACGTCTACAAAACTAAGAAGTTTGGTCCATAGCGCAGCGACATGCTTCGTCCAAGATAGGTTGCGATCAATGACAATGCCTTGGTATCGGTAGTGCGTGAACGCAGAAATCACTGCTCCGTCAGCGAAGATCGGGTACCGCGTCATTGATTTCTTTGTAAATGCCAATGCAGTACATTTCGTTGTTGAGAGTTGCAGACCTTGAAGGCGCAAGTACTTTCACGTTACCGATGTGGCGTGTTGAAATCTTTCTCGCAGTCGCAGACACGTTGCTCCAGATGCCCATATACATATATCGTCAGCGTAGGCGCTGCCTTTGACAACGTTAGGGAGCTCAGCGGCAAGACCAATGAGGGTGATGTTGAAAAGTATGAGACTGAGGACCAGGCCTTGTGAAACTCCACGGCTGATGTTGTGCCAGCCCGTGTCGCCATCTGGCGTCGACATGAAAGCGGTACGTCCATTAAGACAGCTGACTATCTACGTGTGAAGGCGGCCTCCTATGCCAATGTCTTCAAGCGCATCAAGAATGGCCTCATGAAGGACGTTGTCGCAGGAGCCTTGAATATAAAAAAAATGCGCCTTTCTTCTTCTTTTTCTTTTTTATTTTCTTTTTCTAGCGACGAAACTAAGTGAACATAATAATATAATAATATATGGGGTTTAACGTCCCAAAACCACCATATGATTATGAGAGACGCCGTAGTGGAGGGCTCCGGAAATTTCGACCACCTGGGGTTCTTTAACGTGCACCTAAATCTAAGTACACGGGCCTCGAACATTTTCGCCTCCATCGAAAATGCAGCCGCCGCGGCCGGGATTCGATCCCGCGACCTTCGGGTCAGCAGTCGAGTGCCATAACCACTAGACCGCCGTGGCGGGGCGAAACTAAGTGAACGACGCCGTCTATAGACGATCGACCCCTTCAGAAGCCATTAATAAAATCTGGCAAGATGACATTGTTCTCCAATAGCCATTCCACTCTCGTCAGCACCATGCTTTCCATTACTTTGCCGACACAACTGGCTAGGTCAATTGGCCTATACGACGAAAGCTCGTGTAAGCAATTGCCTGGTTTCAGTAAGGCAACTATGCGACCGCACTTCCAGCTGTCTGGGACTGTTGCCGTGTGCCACGTAGAATTGCAGAAATACAAAAGAGCTTTCCGCGCCTCCTGGCCAAGGTGACGGAGAGCCGAATGGGTGATCCCATCAGGCCCAGGCCCGGACGCCCATTTGACAACCGTATGCTACAGAACGCAGGAGAGAGAGGGGAGACCATGGGGACACGCCCATGTCGTCTGCTCTGGCGTTCGTTGGCTGCCGGTGCCGCGAACGCCATTTCCGCTTTGGTTGAAATTTTTTCGCACGGTTGCCACGGCTACACTGTACCACGGCAGCGGCTGACGCCTCGCAGTAAATGGCGGGTGAGGAGCAACTGAGAGCCGCTGTTAGAGCTGTTAGGGTAGGCACGCTACCGCTGTGTGTGGTGTTTTGTGAATACGCCGTTGATCAGACTGCGGTTCGAGTTGTTTCCAAACTACTGAAGCCATAAGTAAACAGTGCGTAGATAGACGGCAGCTGCGCACGCATCGCGTAACGACGAGTAAATAGATGTCCAAGACTTGCGCGTTGGAGCGAGACGTACGGCCGAGGCCGAACGTTTGTTTGCCTCTAGGGTTCCATAACGTCGCTAATGTCAGAGCTCGCTTTTTCCCGTAGTCTCCGCCGCATGTACGTCACGCGCGTTTAACGCATGTCATGTCAAGTTTTAATTCTCATAGTAGTATTCTGGTCTTGGCGAAATGACTCGTTCGGCTTATTTACCTATGTACGGCCGTACGTTGCCGTTCATCGAGACTAACAGACTGCTTGCTCATAAGATGCCGCCTGCGCGTTCGAAACGCTTATACTTGCGAGTTTAAACTATCATTACTGACTCGCCTTAATCCATACGCGAAGTGGGGGTCGGTTCGATCGAGGCTCGAGTACGCGTACCGCTGCACGCCTGCTTGAAAAATGAAATACTCGATATGAGTTTCATATCAGCACTTTTGACGTCATCAAGCCGCGATAGTTATTAAATTTCACTATCCTGAATGGCCCCCTTCCGCATCTTGCGCAAAACACCCCAATCGCGATTAAGAAACGTGATTGAAACATCACCCTGTGATATCCGTATAAAACTTTCAGGGCCAGCATAAATCATGCTGTGTAAAATTGTCCACGGGAGACGTACGTAACTCAATGTCGCGTTTGTCTCTTCATCATCGTCCCATTTTGAGCACTGCTTTCTTCACTTTCAGTAATGTACCATCCAGCCCAATTTAATGCGCTATTGTACTCTGTAATCATATTCCGTTTCTCAAGACACTATTTTTGCACTCAATCACAACGTACGTTATCAAGTCTAATATGTCAAGTTTATTTAAACTATCATGGTGGAGCTACATGGTAAAAATATCACAGTAGCAGGTTCCAGAATTTAGAAAAACTGCCAGGATGAACTGTTACGATTACATAAATATATGGTTACTGTGCGAAAGTGGCAAATAAGTGTAGACATGTGAACAGCGAAAATGAAAATTAAGTAAGACAATTATATATATATATATATATATATATATATATATATATATATATATATATATATAAGAAGGAATTTGTGCTAAATTTAACAGAAATACTGATTTAAACAAAAAGCATGTAAAACAATCAAAAGTGTTTCAACAAGCAAAAATACAAGAGAAAGTAACAAAAAAAAAACAACCTGACATAACACTCATTGCATTGTCAATATAAATTATACAAAACCAAAAGGTATACAGCAAAATGACATATAAATATTGTTACATGAAAAGAGAGGCATGACAAGTGCGTTTGCATGTAGTACTGCACAAGACAAACAGCGTGCTCCAGTATTTCTCGTTCTGATCGTCTTTGTATTCATGAACGAAGTGTCTTCTCTAACTGTTGCTATTAGGTAGCAATACTGAGAGTTAATTAGAAGATTTAAATGAGTTGGTTAATTTCTGGTCTTAATATTTATTGCTTCATGTAGAGAAAGTGTGAACATTCTGTGATGATTCTATTTTGAGAGGTAATGAATGCCGTATTGCTATGCTAGAGAAGAGGATTGCGAACTTGCTGTAATTCCTCCCAACGGCAGGCATAAGATGATAATTGTGCTAGGAAAAACCAGGTACTGTTGTTATAAGTAGTGTTCAGGATCAGTACTATCACAGCGAGTCAAAGCTTGTGAAGCAATGGCAGCAATAACAACATAAACAGCAATGTAATTACGAGAACCAAGCACATGCAGTACCGGCACACACTTGCCACCCGGCCCCTTCAAATCAACAATTTTTGGACACCCTGTACCAGTACGTTCAATGCAAACGCCATCAGGGATGAGCCTATATGCAATGATGCACGAAACAAGCACTACGAGGTTTCGGGAATGCTATCTCAACAATGCACGTCGAATTAATATTTGCCTTTAATGCCTCTTTAAGGTTACACTAGAGCGTGGCTGCTGGATATCCTGGGTGTAAAGATGGTTGTGTCGTCGGCATAATTATGCAGTTGGTTTTAGCAAAAATAGTAGATAGGCCACCAATAAGCATCAAAAATAAGGGAAGGACTGAAATTAAGCCCTGTGAGACTCCCACATGATTAGCTTGCAAAGATAGCTATTAAGCTGCGTCATTTGAGACTGGTTAATTATTTCTAATCAAGTTTTGTGGAGGACCAGAAACCTGCAGAATAAGAAATAAACGAAGACATTAAGGACGTGCAGCTTGCAATGGAACGAAAAGTGATAGGTGTAATTCTGAGAAATAGGAAGATAGCAGACTGGATCAGAGAACAAACGTGGGTAGCCTTTACCCTAGTAGATATTAAGAGAAAAAAAATGAACCTGAGCTGGTTACTTCATGAGAAGGACAGATAATTGATGGTCAGCTAGAGCATCGAAATGGATATTGAGATGAGAAGAGTGACCGAGGGTGGCAGAGGGTTAGGTGGTGCGAACATATGAACAGTTACTCTATGTGGGCAGGACTTCTTAAAAGCATTCAGCAAGCACATATTGGCGATGCTACTTTTGACGAGCTAAAGGTAGCAGTGCTTTGTTTGCACGAGGCTCGTACTGTCAACATACATGGTCAGCTGCAAACAAAGCACTGTGCCTGCTCTGTTGTCGCGTGAAGCCACGATAAATGGGTAAGATTAATGATTGAGGCCAAGACAGCCATCGAAGGAGCAATAAGTGTGTTATCGGGGCTTCAATATGACAATCACCAATAGAGTTCTTTTACTTTAATGCAACTGCACATTGATGATTTGTGACAGCACGTGCTGTATATATACCCTATGCTCATTTCGTAATAAACATTGCTGGAAGTGGCGCTCTGTGTGTGTGTGTACTCTCGCGTTTGTCCGTTGTCGTCGACGCACCTTACATTTCCAACATTGCAAGCAATACCAAAATAGCTGACGCCGTTTTGCACTCACTTTCATTATCATTCACAATGGAACTTCTTGAGAACTAGTGAGACAGGAAAATGCTTCCTTATGCCTCAAATCAACTTCAACCTAACCATGCAGACAAAAGATCAATGATAGTTTCAACCTAGAGGTTTCACAACCTACAGCCTATGGATTCCCTTCAAGTTTGCTTGTTGCTGTGGGATCAACCCTTACAAGCCCACTGTAATGCCTATGACCCACTGTAATGCCTGTGAAGGTTCTGTGCAACAGCAACAGCTAGCTCAGCATACAGAGACTCTGAAAACAGGCATGGCGATAGGGGCCCAGGATGGCCAGGACTGAGGGCCCAACCTCTCCAGCAGGCATGAGCCAGAGATGATGGTTGCCGCTGATGTTTTTTTTTTATTTAATCTTATTTGTCATGTTAACAATGTCTCTGTGATAACAGGAATTATTAACATGTTATTGTGTGCGCTGTACTTGCAGAGTGTTAGGCAAGATGTAATATTGGACAGTTTGTGTTCTTCAATAGACAACTGGTGGATAATTGTGTATGCAACTACCTGACTCACTACCACAAGACAGCAGCCCTAACCTCTGACACCTCAGCACAAGTTTATGCTGCATTCAGTAAAACTTCGGCATGGGCTGCCTCTCATGATAAGTGACTGTGGTCACCAATTTCCAGCTGATGTTGTGGAAGTATATCCTTGTTTCTGTGGTTCAACTTCCAGCACTCAATGCCTTATCATCCACAAAGCAGTGGCCTGATCTACCGCATAAACCAAACATTCATCAACATGTTATAAAATGGCACTTCATATCGCAAGAGCTGGCGATAAAGCATCATTTAGTGTGATGTACACTTTCAACACTGCCAATCACAAAACAACTGGCTATAGCTTTTTCTTTCTCCTTTTAGTTCACCCACCTTAGTCCATAGTGGAGACTTCGCGTCATACAGAGGATGCTCTCCAAATTGCTCATGCTCATGTATGTGGGCTTCATGAGAAAGCTCCAAAACATGCCATGATAATTAGCTCAAATACATTACCTATGTTTTTGGTGACCTCGTGTGGCTGTGAACACCAATATGTAAATGTGGCTTATGTCAAAAGCTATTTGCGGACGATGCCAGACTGATGTTCATCCCTGATCGTCTTATTTAAGTTAACTACAAATTTGCACTCCTTACTTCAAGTGGCCAGTGCCCATCAAAGACTGAGGTGATGCATGTTGCCTG
The DNA here is from genome assembly GCF_013339695.2 of Rhipicephalus sanguineus. Lineage (NCBI taxonomy): Eukaryota > Metazoa > Arthropoda > Arachnida > Ixodida > Ixodidae > Rhipicephalus > Rhipicephalus sanguineus. Next base: position 138,276,179 of record NC_051185.1, read on the forward strand.
TCTGAAGCCCTTCACACGAAGGCATCAAGAGTGACTCACCAGGAGGGCTTCGTGTGGGAGAGTAGAAATATCAAAGCGTGTTGATCACAATAGAAAACAAAAGAAGTGCTGAGACAGGAGGAAGGCGACGGCGTTGTTCCCATGATTGGTAGACTTTGTGTTTTAGTACTTGCTAACTTATTCTAAACACCTGAACCTCTCAGAATCATGTAACAATATACATAACGCGGTATAATCAGAAATTACTAATGCTTACCTTATTTGTGTGCTTTGAATTTTCTACTCCCTTCTGCGATGCCCTCGAGCCGTAGAGGTAATACGAATAAAACATTTGGCATAAATATACTCTTGCAGATATTTACTGTGACTAAAGTCACCCTTAACAGCATTTAGTCTTCTTTTTTTGTACCATCTGCTTGTGATATAATTTTTATTTTATTGATCATTCTTGTCACCTCACAAGTGGGCCAAAACTAAGGTTACTGTATTTGCAAGGGACTCATAGCCTTTATCACAACAACCCAGCCTGTGTGATAATGACTAAATATATATATATATATTGTAGTGGAGCAGATGCACGACCGAGTATGCGCCTGTGGAGGAGTCTCCCACCACCAGATTCGATCTCGGCCTTCGCAGTAGCAAACGGCAACGTTTGCCAGGGGACCCTTACAGACCAGATCAAGGACTTTATCAGAGAGGAAGTGGCCCGACAGCTTTCCCTGCTGCCTCATAGCGACGCGCCCACCGCAAGCCTGCCCCCGACACTGCAGCAGGCCATACGCACCGAAATTTGTGGGGCCCTCCCTGCAGTTCCGGGGTCCTACCCGTGCACTTCCATGCCGTCCCCCCTCTCGAGTGCCGGCTACGCACCGCCTGCTCCATCTCCACCTCTCAGCTACGCAGCTGTGGTCGCGCGGCCCCCACCGCATCCAAGCTCCTTATCGGCACCACCCCATCGCGCCTCGCCTCCAGTTTACAGGCTCCCACCACACTTCTTCCGTCAATCAGACGCGTGGCGCACTCATGACAACCGCCCCATCTGCTTCGCGTGTGGCGTCGCTGGCCATATTGCGCGCGTCTGCCGCCGCCGTCCCACACCTGCGTACGCATCCTTCGGACATCCTACCTACGCGCCGCAACATGCCACCACATCAGCGTCTGAACAGAGGCACTCCAACTCGGATCGCCGCTCAGAAAGTGCTCGTTTCCCTTCTCCTCGTCGCCGGTCGCCATCGCCTATGCGTCGTCGACCACCTTCTGGTGAGGGAAACTAATCAGTGCAGTTCCGGAGGCAAGAACTGCAACTTGTGCGCAATTCTCAAGTCCTCCATTTTCGCCGCACAACGTTATTGATGTCGTTGTTGAGGGAGTCGCCGCACTAGCGCTTGTAGATACCGGGCCGCCGTTTCTGTGATGAACGCGAACTTTTGTAGGAGACTCAAGAAAGTGACAACGTCTCTCTCTGGCATGGTGCTGTCCACAGCTAGCGCGCAACGCATTCATCCCTCAGCTGTGTGTACGGCGCGCGTCGTCATCCGAGACATTATGTACATCGTTGAATTTTTTGTTCTGCCATCTTGCTCTCATGACCTCATCCTGGGTTGGGATTTCCTTTCACGTCATGAAGCTATTATCGATTGTTCCCGTGCGGAAGTGTCCCTTGTGCCAACATGTGATTTGTCATCGCCCGACCATCCTCTTCCCTGCAAACTCATCGTTGATACCGACACCACCTTGCCTCCGGAAGCTTCAGTCCCTATTACCCTTTCGTGTACTTCTGAACCTGACGCCACGGTAGTGTTTACGCCATCTCCAGTGTTTACTGAACGCAAGGGCATCGTTCTCCCATTTGCCGTGCTCACAATTGCCTCTGGGTCAACCATAATGCTGGTTACAAACCCCTGCACCTACCCCATTGCCTTACTCCGTGGTGAAACTTTAGGATCTGTACAACCTGTCGACCACATCGATGATCTTGATCTTCCCGATGACACCACATGTTGTCACACTGCCTCAATCACTCCTGTATCTCAGCCATCAAGGTCGTCAGCGTTCGACAGCGCCATTGACGAAAACCTCTCCCCCTCTCATCGCCGCCAACTTGTTGATCTCCTTAACAAGTTTATCTTTTCTTTCGACTGTCAGCAACCTTCGTTAGGCCGCACCACGACTATCAGTCATACTATCGACACCGGCTCCCACTCGCCCCTGCGACAGCGGCCTTACCGCGTTTCCGCCGAAGAGCGCCGCGTCATTACGGAGCAAGTGGATGACATGCTTCAACGTGGAGTCATACAGCCTTCTCAAAGTCCTTGGTCATCACCTGTGGTATTGGTCAAGAAAAAAGATGGCACCATTCGATTTTGCGTCGACTATCGCCGCTTAAACAAGATTACAAAAAAGGACGTCTACCCGCTACCGCGAATAGACGATGCTCTTGACTGTTTGCAAGGCGCCGAGTACTTTACATCCTTGGATCTGCGTTCTGGGTATTGGCAGGTGCCAATGGCTGAGTGTGATCGCCCTAAAACAGCCTTTGTAACGCCCGATGGCCTATATGAGTTCAACGTCATGCCATTTGGGCTCTGCAACGCGCCTGCAACATTTGAGCGCATGATTGATACCATCCTTCGCGGCCACAAGTGGAAGACTTGCTTGTGTTACCTGGACGACATAATAGTCTTCTCCGCAGATTTCCCGACACACCTTGCTCGTCTGCACGAAATTCTCACGTGCCTAACTTCTGCGGGCCTACAACTTAACACCAAGAAGTGCCATTTCGCAGCACGGAAGCTAACCATCTTGGGACATGTCATCTCCAAAGACGGCGTTCTTCCGGATCCCGATAAGCTTCGAGCTGTCGCCGAATTCCCAAAGCCCACCACGATGAAAGCCCTCAGAAGTTTTGTCGGCCTCTGCTCCTATTTTCGCCGCTTCGTGCGTAACTTCGCGTCCATCATCGCACCTTTGACGAGTCTGCTTGCCACCACCAAAGGTATATCTGCATGGTCACCTGCATGTGATGACGCATTTCGCCAGTTGCGCCGCCTGTTGACCTCACCACCTATCCTTCGTCACTACGACCCCACTGCTCCCACAGAAATTCACACCGATGCAAGCGGCGTCGGTCTTGGCGCTGTTTTGGCACAACGCAAAGGCACCCAAGGTGAATACGTTGTCGCTTATGCAAGTCGCGCTCTAAAGAAGGCTGAATTAAACTATTCCGTGACAGAGAAGGAGTGCTTGGCGATCATCTGGGCATTGACGAAGTTTCGCCCGTATCTTTACGGCCGTCCTTTCGACGTGGTTACAGACCACCACGCCCTATGTTGGCTTTCCACCTTGAAAGACCCGTCGGGACGCCTGGGCCGTTGGGCACTTCGGTTGCAGGAATACGATATTCGTGTCGTCTATCGTTCCGGCCGCAAGCATGCGGATGCTGATGCACTCTCCCGCTCGCCAATAACACCAGATGTGGCTTCTCTGTCGCCCCACATTACCACCTTGTCACCACTCAGCACCAATGACATGCTTTCGGAGCAGCGTAAAGACCCACACCTTGCCTTGTTGCTCGACTACCTTACCGATCCGTCTGCTGTCCCTTCGACGAGAGCGCTACGCCGTCAAGCAGTCCACTTTTCCGTGCGAGACAACATTCTGTACCGCCGCAACTACATGCCAGATGGTCGGAAGTGGCTCCTTGCTGTCCCTAGCCATATGCGCTCTGACATCTGCTTGAATTTCCACGCGGATCCCCAAAGTGCTCACAACGGCGTCCTGAAACCTACGAAAGGCTGCGTCAGCGATATTACTGGCGAGGAATGTATCGCTTTGTGCAGAAATACGTTCAGTCTTGCCCTACATGCCAACAAAGCAAGACACCTCCGCGACACCTTACTGGCACGTTGCAGCCGCTCCCGTGCCCGGCTCGCCCATTTGACAGCGTGGGTATCGACCTCTACGGCCCCCTCCCGTATAGTGGCTCTGGAAACCGG